>NW_016690284.1:1069056-1207028 GCF_001604755.1 Lepidothrix coronata
ATTCTTGAAGCCAAATAGCCATTTGCATTATTTATCACTTGAAAATTTTTTCAAGCTTGTTATCATTAGCATGACCTTTCCATTTCTCCTGACATTTGAGCCAGAAAGGAGGGGGAAGTATGTAAGAGGCAGAAGGATGGGTGAAAAAAACAGATGCTGCTGAAAAGGATACTGGGGATGATAAGAAGTACATGCTTAATCAGATGACATGTCACAGAAGCCCAGTGTGAATAAAGTGTCAAATAAGATGTGATAAACACAGCAGAAAAGTCATAATGGATGAGGATAAAGAAAAGATCCTGAGATTTCTCAGGAAAAAGCTTGTTAGAAACCTTGGCAAGAGCCATTCCAGTGGAGTGAAAGGAAAGGAAGGACAGATTGAAGATTTCAAGTAAAGAACTACAGGAAAGGAACTTGAGGCATCAGTTGTAAATGTTTGAAAATTACATTCTTTGTGAGCTGTTTGTTTTAACACAGCTGTACAGATATACTATAATGACTTCAGATGTCCCTCTGAAGCATCAGCAGGAATTACTAAGCATTGTAGCTGAGTGCCTAATCAGGCCCAGATGCAGCTCTCTTATGTACCAGAGGGAAGATGAGGGTGAAATTTCCCTCCTCACCAAGGTAAACCAGAATTCTTGAAAATACCTTTCAGTTCAGTGAATTTTGCCCCTATTTTGCAGTCTTTGTCGTTGCTGCTTGTCCCAGGCAAAAAGGAATGACTTGAAGCAACAGTTGATAGCTGTGCTGTGTTCACTGAAGTTTTTCTCGAGGGCAGTACCGGTGTGTGAAGTGTTAGTCGTGTAGTTTCTTGAGTATCTTTAGTTGAAAAATCAGAACTGAACAGAATGTTTTGTAACAGTGACCTTGTTGGCACGTGTTCATATATTTACCCTAAATATATTTTTGTAAATTGGTAATTTTGAGAGGTAGGTCCCTGAGATTCAGAGTAGAGTCAGAGTGGTTGGTGGGGTAGAGAATAAAGAAAGGGCCTGATGCTGAAAACCTTAACTTTTCAGTTTCGAAGTAGCCTTTATGACATGATTCTTGTTTCCAAGCATGCTTTAAAGTCTTTTTTCTTTGTTTCAGTGCAATATAAACACAAATTTCAAAAGTTACTTCGACATGAGTCACATGTTGTGATATGCAGTTGTCATCTCCAGCTGGTTTAGCTGCAGCAGTATTATTTATCTGCTAGTCTATGATCCTCAGATGTCAATGAGCTACTTTCATTGGATCCCTGAAAGGCAACAAAGAAAAACAACCCGTAACTAGAGGGATTATGGTGACTCTAAAGTGGTCTACATGGCCTCTGGAAATTTTCTAGGGGTCTGCATGTCTGAATATGCTGAAAACCACTGAAATACAAGAGAAGCAGATAGTATAAATAAATCATGCTAGTTTGCTTTCCCATTTTTGTTTGCAGCTTGTTCCTGTAACCCACAATAGGAATGCATTTTTCAGTGTATGAGATACTGGTTTCCACTGACAGTCATGTGGAAACACAGGATCACAGAATAATTCAGATAGGAAGGGAATGCCTGAGGTCATTTAATCCAAGCTGCTGCTTAAAGCATATTCACTTAGATGAGGCTGCTCAAGTCCATTTAGATTCAGGTTGTTCAGGGGCTTGCCTAGCTGAGGTTGAGTGTCCTCAAGGATGGAGATCCTACAACACCTCTCTGGACAGCCTGTTATAGCAATCTGGTTGGCAGGGGCAATATGCCCTTGCTAAATCCGTGATGGCTGTTCCTTTCCACCTTCATGTACCTGGAAATGCCTCCCATGGGGATTTGTTCCATAGACTTCCTAGGAAATAAGATTAAGTAGTTCCTCGAATCCTCCTTTTGCCCTTCACAAAGATGATGGTGATTGCCTTTGCTAGTCCTTGAGACCCTCTCCCTGTCACCATGCTATCTGGGAGATGAGAGAGTGCCCTTGCAATGACATGGGCCAGCTCCCTGGCTACCTGTGGATCCACTCCATCTGAAAGCATGGATTTTTGCATGTCCAATGAGCTACATACTCTCTGCCATCCTCTTGGTAATGTCTCGCTCCCTAACAAAGATTCTGCTGGTAATGTGGGGGTCCTTGGAGGCGTGAGGACAGACCTCAGGGAAAATGGAGCCAAAAAAAGCCTTGGGTATCTTGACCTTTCCTATATGCTGTGTTAGTGGTTTACCTGCTCCATCAAGAACATTTTCCTTAGCATTTCTTGGACTGTCAGTGTAGCTGTAAAAGCCCTTAGTGTTACCTTTCATGTTTCTTTTCTGTTTCAATTCCTGCTGAGCTTTGGCTCTCCCAACTGTTCCTACATGTTCACATAATGCCTCTGTTCCTCTTGGCTAAGGTTGCCCCTGCTTCCTTTGTCTGTGTTCTTCCTTTTTGGGGTTCACACTTTATCTTGGTCAGATCCATGTGCATCCATACAAAGCTACTGCCAAGCTTTGCTTTCTGCATATGAAGTGTAATCTGTTTTGAGGAGACTGCCCTCAAAGATCAATCAGCTCTCCTTGGGCCCCTTTGCCCTCCATAGCAGTCTCCCATGGGATCTGCCAAGCAGATCCTTAACGAACTGAAATCAACCCCTTAAGTCAAGAGTAAATAAAATTGAGAAATTTGATGGGGAAAAGAACATGGCTTTCCACATGTGTTGTTTAGCCTTCAGAAATAAAAGTACTTCTAAGTAGTAAACTTGTTTTGATAATTTTTGTATAAATATTAATTATATAGCAAGCTCCTACTATGCTAGCAGCCTCTAGTGCAGTTACTAAGCAGAAAAATTTGTGTTTAAATTAAATTAAATGATCACTATTGATAAGGCAATAACAAAAATTAAATGATCACTACTGATAAAGCAATAACAAAAACAGTGTTATAAAATGGTCAGGCATATGAATCACCCTAGGTGCCCTAGTTACGGCTGCATAGCTTCTGGAGGTGCAACAGTTTACATTTCAGCCGAGCTGAGGCTACAGCTATTTCATGGTAATTTTAAAAAAGTGAGGTAGCAAGCAGACTTGATTTCCTCTGTATGTTATTGCTTTAGCTGGATAGTGCTAGATTAGGCTACGGGGGTTTTTTTCCTTCTCCCCCCACCCCCAGTTTAGCTGCACTCAGTAGCACACTTAGATTAGCTGAAGTTTCTGACTTTTTTTTGTGTGCCACTCCTATCCTGGAAAAAACATAGACTCTGCTGCTTGTTTCATGAACTTATTCATTCTTCTAAGCTGGAAATTTCTGTCCAAATTATGACAGTTGCAGGTTTATGGTAAGAAATGATAATTTGCACTTGATTAGTTGCACTTTACTAATGAACATCTCAGTAGTGATGTGATCCTATTTAGATACCTTTCGTATGTTGTATTAAAAGGAAGGTACATTGTCAAAATGGACTGAATAAACTTCTGTCAGTATGTTCTGAAAAAAGGAGAAGAAGATTCCATGCATTCTTCTTCTTCAGTAACTAACAAAATTCAATATTTCAGCCAATAAAGCCTTCATCCCTGGTGTCTGTTTTGGATGGAATGTTGATTTTTTTTTCCCCCTTTTTTTAAAAAAATCCTTCTTCAGTGATGGGTTAGGTAGAGTTTATGTAACTATTTTCTAAGGAAATATTTTAATTGGAAAATATTTTTTAATCTTAGTCATGATTTCCATGGACGGTAAAATGACTCCTCCAACTTCCGTAGTATAAGTCCTCATCTGGGTACAAGGTCTGCTTGGAGGTACTGGAACCTTCGTCCATGCACCCAGGGACCATGTGCCAGTGAGAGTTCAGCAGTAGGGCCATCTCTGGGACATCTTAGTGTGTTCCTTACCTCCATGGCAAGCTTGGAGGATGAAGGAGAAGGCAGGCCAATAGAAAGATCCTGTATTTAAGGGGAGCTGTCTTTGACTAGTTTTAGTGAATTTAAATCTATTTGTGCCACATATTTAAGAAGTGGAGAATCGTGGTCTTTAATAGGTGATTGCTTGCTATTACTCTTCAAAGGCAGAGGCAGCATTGAATTATGCCTATTGTGTTATGTAAGGCAGACACAATATTGTTAAGATTTTTGCATTTTGTAGGGTTTTTTATAGTTGTTATAATAATGGCATTTCACACCCTTAGACTGCTGTAAAAACATTAATTAATACATTAATGAGATGATGACTGCCTTGGCTGTGTTTTATGCTTTGTCATGTCTGTTTTAATGAGAAGTTGAGCACAGCCAGCATCGGTAATCCAGGAGATTCAGCTCTGCAGTGATTGTGCTGAGAATTAAGTTGGAAGAGGGGACCCTGCAGTGACTAAAGTGTAAAACAGGGGAACTGAATGTCCAAACAGTTTATTGAATTGCTACTTGATACCGTGTTCGTTTAAAAAGTAATCAATAATTATTTTTATAAAGTTTAAGTGGTATTTAAAATACAAGTAAACAGTGGAGGAATTGATACCATCAAGCTTGACTGTAGGATACACTGTGTTGTCACATGAAGATCATTAGGTTTTTTTATGTTACAGTAGTGCTGGATAAAGTCTCTAGAGGGAAAGCTGCTTTTTTCATGCACAGACTTAGCCAGAAACCTGGCTTAGCTGTTCTGTTTTCACTTACTGGCTGCTGTCGTACTACAGTGTATCAAAATGGAGGTTTCTTTTTAAAAAGTCATGGAATGAGGAGACCAGTGGCTCCAGGTTTCTAGCATTGAATTAAATGTAATTTTTTCTTGCTTCTATCTTAATTTTATTCATGGAATACAGATAATGATTGTGAGCTGATGAGGAAATAATACTTGCAAAATATGTGTGTTTGTTATGGTTGTTTGCCTGTGAGCTGCAGGTTTTTTCAGTTCTCAGGAGGTTAGTTGATATGTTAATGTCAAAAATAAAAATGGGTGAGTCTAGAATCCTCTTTTATAAAGTATATATCTGTATATATATATATACATATCTTGTTTGTGTCTAGTGCCTGTCTGATGAAGTTTCCAATGAAGTATTGTAGTCTGACCACTATTTTAATCTTTTTAATGTTTTCTAGAACACAGCCAAAAACAGTTTTTGCGGAAGTGGAACCAGAAGATGATGAAACAGACAAACCAGAGTGGAAAAAACGTAAAATTTGAATAAAAAATTGGTTTAAAGAGGAATGTTAGAACATTTGAGACAAAATGAAACATTTATTTATTTTAGGTAGTGGATCAAAATTTGAAAGCAAAAATTACTTCCGTTTCTAAAATTTGCAGTATAAAAGGGGATTGTTGTACTTCACTGGCTTAATCTCAGATCTGAATTTTGTAATAAGGAATTAATTGTGCAAATAACTCCTCTATGTCAGTTACTTAGCTTTGCGTTTGGAGTGAAAAATATTTCTTTATAAATAGTGAATTCATTATATCGCCAAATGTTTTTTTTTCATTACTGCCAATCTTACAAATGCTGTGTCATGAGTGTTCAATGATTTTAAGTATACCAATAAAATAATACAGTTTCTCAGAGTCCTTTTTATTTTTTCCAATTAAGAGCTAACAAATTACTTCATTCTTTATAAGTGCAATGAAGTTTTGATTAATTATTGTGGAATATTCCTGGTTAGTTAATTTGTGTGTTCACATGAGTTTGAATTCAGTTCACACTCTGTGAATTTTAGAAAACATATTTTCTAGTGTCTATCCTTCTTTGCCTGGTATTCTTTTTAAATATGTGTAGTATCTCACAGTAGTATTGAATACAGCTTTTGTTTTTAAAAAATGTAGAATTGAAATGGACAATTACATGTTTTGATTTAATAAAAATAGTATGTTTATTGCCTAGTTGATGCAGAATTTTGTGCAGTTTAGTATGTATGGATGAGTTTTAGAATAGAGTATGTCTTTGTAGTTAATACCAGGTCTTTATATGTATTGACTTTGTTGTGTGCCTGAATTATGTACATCTGCCTCAGACTCCCTGAAGACTGATACTGTTATAAAGCATTTTTTCTAAATACTGAAAGTTCTCGTTTTTTAACACAAAATTGCAATTCTGATTGTCACAAAGAGAAGGATGGATTTAAAACTAATCTCCTTTAGCGAAGGATAAAGAAACCTAGGTTAGTTTTAGGCATTCATGTTGTGATTATAGTAATACACAATATGTTAAGTATTATGATTATAATAATATACAATGCAACAAGCAGTCTGCATTTCCACTAAGAATAGAGAGTAATAGACATCATAAGCAATCAAGCTTTCTTATGAATAGATTCTGAAGGCATATTTTAAGACTATATTTAGCAAAGCCCTTAATCACCCTCCTGACCTCAAGAGCGTGGTCCTGATAGTCAGCAGAGCTTAGATCTCTTTTTTAAGAATTGCTCTGCATCACTATTTCATTGTATGATTCCCTTTTCAAAGCTTATCTTTCCTTTTCAGTTATAATTTTTATACTTCAGTGAAAACTAAGCCTGACTTCAAAAGGTATAATGAGAAGCATTGGCATATCATTCCCACAATAAAATATTTCCACTGCTTTCACTAGTGTAGTGTTTTGATAAGAGTGGAATTTCACTAAATAGTCCACAAGTTGTCTTTGACTCTCTTAAAAATACTCTAATATGTACTTATGTATCAATGTTTAATTTACAATTGCAGCTGTAATTTGTAGAGTGAAGGATTGAATACATAGGTGGACAGTAAATGGAGGAGTAAAGGAAATTCCAGATGAAGAGCAGCACTTGTTAACAAGATCTGCTGAAGATCTCCCTGTGCAATGCCCCCCTCAGCAAATAAACATAAAATGGCATTGCTGCATTTAAGAATACCTTTTGTCTTATTTTTCATCCAAATATTGCACTACAAAATAAAGTATTTTCAAAGAAATTTCTATAAAATCTTGAAAAATAATTTTAAAGGATTAATATGTCCTTGATTTTAGGCTGAATATTAACATTTCCTTTGTTAGTTGTTCACTGAGGCAGTGTGGCTTAGGGAGCAGAGCTACAGGGAAAGGCAGATGAGAAAAAATGTTGCAGCTGTTCTCCGAGCATGAGAGGAGCTTCTCCTTTTATGTTGTTATTCATATCAACTGGATCTTGTTTTCTAATTCTTAAAAGAATTAGTTCTCTAAGTGAACACTGCAAAAGTTCTGTTAGAACTTCTCTAAGTATTCATCCTTGTCACTTGCAGTGATTAATTGTCCTGAATGACTGTTCTAGCAGCCTAGAATTTAAAATGGTGCCTGTGCAGATATGTATTGAAAAGATTTAAAACTAACTTAGGTTGCATTTATACTTTGGCTCTTGGCTTGGTTCGTTTGCAGTAGTCCTTACACTGGATTTTCAGGCATGTTCACCAACAAGTCAAATATTATCACATTTTTAAAAGCAGTTTTAAATCTACAACAGCTCAATGGTAAGAGTTAATCTAATCAAAAAGAAGGTATGAACAATCTGCTTGACCACACTTGTGTATGGTCAAGCAGTAAACTCTGACTCCAGCCTTTGGCTTGTCCAGGGAAATATCCTAATGTTAAAAATATTAACATGAATAAATACTTGGTATGACAGGTGCAAACTGGAATATGAGAAACTATAGTTGTATGAATTTTTTTAAAATCTGATTTTCTTATAAACTTTGCAACAGTTTTAGTAATTGCCAAGTTGTAATCTCGGTCCTCTATCTGTCCAAATTTAGTGTTAAAGTGGCCAGATTCCACGTGGGCTTTTGTTTCCACATTTCTGACACAGAGTGGGTTTATTTTGTTTGCTTGGTTCCTTAGAAGACTTGTTTTATTGCGTGCAGAAAGGCTTCCATGGTCCTTTCTCCAAACCTGGATTCTTCTGTGCAGCTTCTAGATGTTTCTTTGCAGCAATTTATGGTCTTCAGCCCTTTGCGCTAATGACGGTTGTGGGCCAGCGCTGAGGTACCTCTGGCCTGTCCGTAGGGCCAGGACTCTTCCCGTCAGATCATTGCAGCCCACCAGCCACCTGTCAGCCTGGTTTCCCATTCCTTGTTTGTTGCTGCTGCTGTGACAGAGGTCTTAATTTGACTCTGTAGTCTTTTGTCTTGTCCTGTCCTCCTTATTTCTTGGCTTATCTTGTTTTTTAAGTCCTCTGCAACACATGAGAAGATTGGTAAGTCCTGGTGCTTTTCCATCAAGTAGTTTGCTACTTACTACTTAATGATTATTTTAAGTTCCTCTCTAGTCTATTTCCAATAACCTATAGTTTACTGAAGATGATGCATTTCCTTCTAGTTTTTTTGATTGATAGCAAGAACTGTGATTTCGTGTCCAGAGGCCTTCAGTCAGTGGTTCCTTGCTTATGACCACATGCCTCGTTTGATGTTCTTTGTCATGTTTGCCTTTTCTCTTTTGAGCTGTAGAAAATTATGTTTTATGGGAATAGAAACCATCATCCTTTATCCTATCAGTTCAATCTCTGCTGGGCCCTGAGGAGTGTTCTGCAATGAGTGGCATTGCTGCCACAAAGTGCCCTTCTCTTGGTTAGATGTTTATCTTCAGTTTCTTTGACCTCTGATGCCTTTGGGGGTGTCCAGCTTGAGACATTTGTAGCTCACATCTTCCTTTAATACTGAATCATAAGAATTTTGATGTGGCCTGTTAGTCACAATAGTATTGCAAAATCCCTCTTTTATTTGTTCGTGATACTAAATGCCTGTATATCCTTCTAGCCTGCCTCTCAGCAATGGGAACTTCCTGAAAGTCCTACAGTTACCCTCATTAAAAACCAGCAGGCTTGTTCTGATTTTTTACCATGGGCAGGCTAGGAGTTCAAGGGGTTCTGCCCCCTGTTGTTAATCCCTGGTGTTTCTCATCTGCTGGCCTGTTTCATGCACATACGTGAATAAAGAGCTGGATAGTTGGCTAGCAGAGATGTCCTTATGCTTGCCTGGCATTGAAGCACAGACCTATCTTATTACATCAGTTTTTAAATCTGCTAGGATTTTTGGCTAATCCCATTTAAACACAATTTTGTATACAATAGACACTCAATATACACTTCATCCTCTGGGGCTTCAGCATCTAATTGCTTCATGCAATCTGGGTAGCTCTGAAATGTGAGATATTTGTCTGTAGCATATCACCCCAGCTGAAATTTGCTTTGGATGTCAAAGCTTCCCATCCTACATACAAAGGTAGTGGAGCACGCTGACAGTCTCCCACTTTGGCAGCAGTGTCTCAGATCAGCTTATTGGAATCTCCATAACCTATGTGTTGCTTGAGAGCCTTTGCAGTAGTTTTTGATATTTTTTTTTTTTTAATGGCTGATGATCAGACAGTATGTTCATCTTGTTCTCTGAGAGATGACTCGAAAGAAGAGTGATTGAGAAAGCATAGCCAATAAATCTCTGTCTCTTTTTTTTTTCTTTTTTTTTTTTTTACTTAGCTATCCTGCGGGGCTGTTATATGTCAGACTGGTGTGGTTTGATTTGTCTTCCTCTTTCAAAGTATTCCTGTGGGCTCTGGACTGTCTGTTTGTGTCATGAAACAGTAGATGCAACAGATGAATACCTGCAGTAGATAAACAGGGGGCTAGGTGGGTCCTTGAGCAGTCCATCCTTGACTCAAGTTACAGCTATACCTGAACCAGGTCTGGCATGTTTACTGGATCTTTCAATGCTGCCATGATAGGCACTGTACAGTCTCCCTAAACAATCTGTTCCAATGCTTCATTCTTCTTAGCAGTAGAACATTTTCATAACCTTTAAGAAAAACATTCTCGCAACAGTTTAGGCCAACTGTTTCCTATACTGTTCCCAGCAGTCTTTGAATCCAGTTTATGATGTTCCTCTTTGTGGCAGCTTTTTATTGTGTTTGAATTTTCTTATTTTCTCCTGTCTCCTCTTATTCTTTCAGTTTTACTTTATGTTTTATGGTTTCTAGTGTATCATCAGTTGCTTGATTTTCTCTGCATTTCTTGAAGTGCTCTGCCCACAATTTATACAGTGTTTCAGATTAAGCTACTTTTTTAGGACTACCAAGTAAACAAGAAAAATGTTTACTTGTCTCATTACAGTCACCTTTTTCTCTGCAGTTTGGCCAAACAGGGTTGTGTTCAAGTCCTGTTATGATTCGATGTTAAAGTCCTCTCTCCAGAGTAAGGTACAAATGAGACCAAATGCCCGTTCAACAATACTGACTTTATTTGGTAACATTCAGTGTATAGGGAAGAGAGAGAAGGACGGAGATAAGTGCAAGCAGAAGATGGTCATCACTGTGGATCCTGTTGCTGCTTCAGTGCCCCGGGTTTCTTTGTGGTGGTGGGGTCTCACCTGGTTCACTCCTCGAGTTACGTTTATACAGTCCCTCATTAGCAAGGGAGATGAGGGTAGGAGTGGCTTTCAGTCCTTCATTAGCATGGTAAGTGAAGGTAGGAGTGGTTTCTCCATTGCACGTGCTCAGGTCTTAATTCGGTGGCCATTGGGGTTCTGCTCTGGGGGTCCTACAAAGCAAGTACCCCCAAAATCAAGAATCCTGTTGTTCACTTGTTATATAACATACTGCACTGGAATGTTACCATGAAAATATCCCTGTTGGTCTTGCCCCCGCAAGGCCAGAACTGAAACTTTGTCCCTTTTTGCGGTTTGTGCAGCAACAGCGGTGAAGTTTTCTGTAACAAGTTTCACCACAGAGTGCTTAGGCATGTACTGCAAAAGTCATAACCCTTTCCTTACGAGTCCTAGTCCCACTCAAAGGTCCAGAATCCCCACTGCAAAGCTGCTGCCCAACCAGTTCACTGTCTAGTCATAATGTATTCTTCTTTTGGGTTTTGTTCTTTGTGCTGAACTTCATAAAATCATAGAATGGTTTGGGTTGGAAGGGACCTTAGGAATCGTCTAGTTCCAATGCCACTGTCATGGTCACAAATACCATTCGCTAGACCAGGTTGCTCAGAGCCACATCCAGCCTGGCCTCGAACACCTCTAGGGGTGGAGTGTTCACAACTTCCCTGAGCAACCTCTTCCAGTGCTTCTCACAGTAAAGATTTTCTTTCTAACATCTAATCTAAACCCACCCTCTTTCAGTTTAAAATCATTGTCCCTTGTCTCGTTGTTCTCTCCCTTCTCTTCTATAAGCCCCCTTAAGGTACAGGAAAACTGCTCTGTGGTCTCCCCAGTGCCTCCCCCAAGCTGAACAACCCCAGCTCTCTCAGACTGCCTTCCCAGCAGAGGTGCTCCAGCCCCCTGAGTGTCTTCGTGGCCTCCTCTGGACCCACTCTAACAGGTTCATGTCTTTCTTTTGCTGGTGACACCAGAGCTGGATCCAGAGCTCCAGGTGGGGTCTCGTGAGAGCAGAGTAGTGGGGCAGAATCCCCTCCCTTGACCTGCTGGCCACAATGCTTTCGATGAAGCCCAGGATGTGGTTGACTTTCTGAGCTGCAAATGCATGTTGCTGTGTCGTCCATCAGAACGCTCAAGTCCTTCTCTGCAGGACTGCTCTCAGTGAATTCTTCTCCCAGTCTGTACTCATGTTTGGGATTGCTCCAATCCAGGTGCAGCACCTTGCACTTGGACTTGTTGAACTTCATGAGGTTCCCATGGGCCCACTTCTCATGTTTGTCCCTCAGGTTGGCATCCCATCTTTCTGTTGTGTCAGCTGCACTGCTCAGCTTTGTGTCACGTGCAAACTTGCTGAGGGTGCCCTCGATTTCACTGTCTGTCATTGATGAAGACACTGAAGAACACCAGTTCCACGACAGAGCCCTGAGAGACACCACCCATCCATCAACAAACCTCCACCTGGACATGGAAGCACTGTCCACAACTCCCTGGCTGTATGCATCCTGCCAGTTCCTTATCTGCTGAATAGTTCATCCATCAAATCCACATGTACATGAAACACAAACAGTATGTCACAACACCCATGTCCCCCATTCTCCCTCAGACTCAAACTATCAGCTCTAGGGCCCAGAGGGATGGCAGGTGGGCAAGAAGGGGCACCTGCTGGGTACTGTGTGCATAACAATTGTGACTGTTGTTATGCATACTTTTGTTGTAGTAGTGTGATCGTATATAGGCACACTTCTTTGTCTCACATACACTGCAAAAGTTGTAGTGCAGCCATTCTAAGCCAGCTGGTGATTATCCTTTTTCTGTATTATTCCCTCCCATTGTCACTTGGCATCTCTCTAGTGCAGCAAAACCTAAGTTTGCAACGGTAATGCAAGCAAAGGACTTAGAGTCCCTGCGCGAAATTCTAATGAAATGCATGTCTTAGCAAACAAATGTCAGATTTGCTAACACTATGACTTGGAGCATCAGCAAGGGGTCCCTTTTGTGAGGAAGCTTGTGTACAGTTTGCAGTTGACTCTTCATTTAAAATTATCTGACTGAGCAGAGGCAAACATCAGGAATATCCCAAATAGAGAGATCAGCATGTTCAAAACAGCCTTTGCAAGCAGTGATATCATCAAGAGCTCTGAGGTTTTATGGTATTTTCCAGTAAGATCTCCCTGATTATTCATAGAATAATTTCAATATCTTGATACATATTTTAATTAGTTATGGCTGAGTGAATAGTTAAAAAAAATAGTTCTTGGGAGAATATGAAGTACCCAGTTTGTTACAGTAATACCACTCCAGTTTGTCACAATGAAGTGTCCATAGGGATGTCCCCAATCTTACTAGTCCATCACAGAATTGGTGCATAACTGTTTTACTGTAACAACTCAGAGAATTTAATTCAATCCTTAAAGGTACGATGTAGCAGTCAAAGGAAAACCAGAAGCAATCCCAGACTAAGGGGCTAATGCCCAGTGGCTCAGGAATTTTCACCTGAAAATGATATGTCATGCACAGTGTGAGCTCTTGCAGAAGATGAGGAAACAGGCCATGATAAAGAAGTGGGCACAGAGATGAGTGGGAGGTGAGCAGTGGGATGCTGCAGGAACAGGGAATTTATGTCCGGTTTTATGTAACATCACTTTGAGCTACCCCCTTCAAGATCATTAAGCAATATGTTAATGAAATTAACAGATGATACAGAAGAATACTGCAGAGATCATTGAAAAAAAAAAGAAGTAGGAAATAACAAAGAGTCACCCTGACAAATGCAAAATAACACATCTGGGAAATGATTATTCAAAATGCAGATTATTTTTTCTTCAGTGGTGGGATGACTCTCAGCTACACCAGAGATGGTGAATGACAGTTTGTGTTTCTGTGTTTCCTCTGACAAGACAGACAAAATGCATGTGGAACTTTTGGATTGCTCCCAACTGAGCATCTTCAGTGACACCTGGGCTGAGAGCATAACACCTTCTGTCTCACAGCCACTGAGGACTAGAGAAGTGATTGGGATGGCTTTCCTCTGAAATCAGCTTGGTGAATACAGTGCAGAGGCATCTCCTTTTGTGAGCACCTGAGTCTGATGTCATGTGTACTGCAAGTCAAAAGTGCTTCTTTGTGTTTGCAGTCTTGCAGATTTAGCTGTCTGAGGCAAACTCTTGTCTCCCATCAGCTTTAAAAAACTGCTTTCTTTCTCCTGCTTGTAATTGCAGCTATTTGCATCTTTAAAATCCTGGAGTTTTAAAGGATGTTTCTCTCTAGTTTAGAAATTTTTACATTTCAGAAAGCAATTCTGCTGATCTTTTCCCAGTTGTGCTCTTATCCATACAATGTGCTTTATGTCCTCTCTTTTAGAATTTCTTGTGAATGTTCTATAGGGACACACATTTTCCCCTTTTCCCCTTATAAAAACAACCCATTAAACATTTAGGGATTTGATCTGTTCCTCCTCCTTGGTCCCCCTCCCTCCACCTCCAGCCCCCCCCCACCCCCTTGCCATGTAAACTATGTATAGAGATTTGAAGGAAATACGATAATGAAAAAAATAAGCCTAATATTGGACTTGCCAGCTGTTGTGGTTTAGCCCCACTCAGCCACTCACTCATTCACTCCCCCACCAGTAAGATCTAGGAAAGAATCAGAAGGGTAAGAGCTAAAAACCTCATGGCTTGAGATAAATACAGTTTAATAGGGAAAGCAAAATCTGTGCATGCAAGCAAAGCAACACAAGGAATTAATTCCCTGCTTCCCATGGGCAGGCAGGTGTTCATTCATTTCCAGGAGAGCAGAGCCCCATCACATGTAATGGTTACTCAGGAAGACAAACTCCACCACGCTGGTTGTCCTCTCCTTCCTCCTTCTTCCCCACTTTATATACTGAGCATGACATCATACAGTATGGAATATCCCTTTGATCAGTTGGGGTCACCTGCCCTGCCCATGTCTCCTCCCTATTTCCCATGCACTCCCAACTTCCTCTCCAGTGTGGCAATATGAAAAGCAGAAAACGCCTTGGCTTTTTGTGAGCACTGCTCAACACTAACAAAAATATTTCTGTATTATCAACCCTGTGTTCAGCACAAATCCAAAACACAGCCCCATACCAGCCACTGTCAAGAAAATTAACTCCAACCAAACCCACCATACCAGCCCATTATAAATTGTCCATATGTAATAGGGTGGAAAACAGTTCCCGCATTTTTAAGTTACTAAACACCCCATGCCTAATTTCCAGATCCATGATCCTTGTAAAATTTGATGTTTGGACAATGCCAGTGCAGCAGGCTCCTGGTTCACAGAAGGGTCTTCCTCATCCTGCAGTGACTACCAGAAGACAGGTTATCCTTGAATGCTAGGGATTGCCTAGAAAATTATTCTGATAGGAGTGTTCTGTGTTACACTGACAAAAAAATATATGACTAAACTATAATTCTTTTGCACATGACCTGCTAAAGTTGTCTTTATTGTGACAACCGTTCATATACATAGGTATGTGTACATATATTTTTTCTTTTAGTTATAGGGACATGCTATACAGAGAGTTATGCCCAAGAAATACCATGCTACCTAACAGGTAGCACATTACTGTGTGGATGAGCAGTTGCCTTGCGGGGGGTTCATCTTAATTAAGGCTGTGTCTCGGGATGCTTAGGCAAGCCACTGATATTAACCCTTTGCAGAATGGAGCAATGCACTGGATTAGCCCAGAGAGCCACAAAATGAAAAAGAAAAAAATAAAATAGAGAGAGGAGTGTTAGACTTGCATGATGCTGAAAATTTTCTTCTTGGTGGGATTTTACCCAGTGCTGAGGCACCCATATTTACTTGTCCTCTGCTGTGAAGTTCAGGCTTGTGGGATACTATTGCACTGACACTTTTTTAGGAAACCTTATCAGGAGTAGTGGGACTTGCAGATGGACTCTCCAGGCCAGTTGTAGGATGAAGGTGAGGGATGAAGACGATGTGCACCCATGCATCACAGCCAATGATCATTAAAAAATAAATGTGCCAATTATCAAAGGCTCCATAATGTAATCCAAAAACATTGCAAAATCATTCTGTAATGCAAGAAAGATGACAGAAGAAGCAGCTTTCAATAAAGATGACAACTATCACATTCCCAAATACAATGATAGATTTTGCTGTTCACAAAGTGATAATCTTTTTGGTTCAGGCTCTATAAAATGCTAGTTTGTAGGATTCCTTTGTCAATTTTTACAAACTCATGTTTACATTACAAAAATAAGAAGGAAGCTCTAGTTCTGGAAGTGATGTAAGTACCACAGTGGTACTTTCCGACTCTTTTAATCACTTTTTTGCATGCTGTTCTACTCTGGCATACAATTGAGCTTAAACAGTTCTGTAAGAGTTGTTAAATGTTTTTCTTTGGGGGAAGAGGAGGAGGAAGGGAAGTAATTTAGTTGAATTCTCGAGTGTCCCCACTTCCCGCCTTTCCTTTTTGCCTTTCTACAAGAATGCTTTTTCAAGTTCAGACTTTTATTCTATTAGGTTCTTCTGAAACTTATGATTAGAGAATCTGTTTTAAGAATCTAAATGGGAAAAACAACTACTATGGCAGGATTGAAGAAACAGAAATACAAGATGAGGAGAGTTAATCAGAGTCAGATTGATGACAGATCTAGGAATATAGTTCAGCGATTTCAGTGTCCCTTTGGTGCTCTTTGCCAG
This sequence comes from Lepidothrix coronata, assembly GCF_001604755.1. Lineage (NCBI taxonomy): Eukaryota > Metazoa > Chordata > Aves > Passeriformes > Pipridae > Lepidothrix > Lepidothrix coronata. Next base: position 1,085,017 of record NW_016690284.1, read on the forward strand.
CATATCTCTGCTGCACAGAAGTCTGTACGCTGCCTTTCTGAACTAGGGACTTATTCTCACCTTGTTGTTGTAATGTGACTTTTGTGGGTTTGTGCCTGTAACTGAGTACAAGCAGCACTGAGTATCTGCATCAATAGCCATTTGGCTGTGGGCATATCACCCTGGCAATTCAGGTTGAAAAAGCTCCTTTGGAGATATACCCCGACTAATATGTTGCTTAATTCTAGGTTGTGATTGTCTGCCTTCACTCTGCTCCTTAACTAGCTCCTCCTGGTGTGCTGTTCCATGCACTTGGCTGAGGAACGTGGCACTTCCTTAGGGAAGCAAGAATGCTGCTAGCTCTCTACAGCCCAGTCTCAGTGTTGTTGATGTTTATTACTGAATCACACTGCACTGCTTGGGAGCCAGGGGTTTTTTAGTTAAAAAGTGTTCAGAATCTCAAACATAGGGCCTCTGCCTGCCAGAATGAATGTAGGGGCTGCATTCCAACAGTCTGGGCAGAATCAAACCTTGTTGTTTCTCTTATGCTGTTTATAAATGCCTAGACAAACAAGACCCTAGGCATGATCAGAATTGCCATTTGCTTCACTTGGTACTTCTGCACAGTTGGACTTTGGTTTAATCCAATGATTAAATGCTATTTTTTTTTTTACCAGGTATTTTCCCAGTCAATATTTGCCACGTGGAGAATTTTTATTGTCAGTTATCATGGCATCACCAGACATAGAGTCAGTGTTGGGGGGGAGGGGTGGGGAAGTCTGTGCTGGGCTAGTTGTCCTCTGTAGCACAACATTCAGCTCCCAACATTAACATGATTTGTTTCACTCCACAATCAAAAATATTGTGCCAGTAGCACAGAGTGAACTGGAATTCAGGAGCCAGCACTTCTGCTAATGGAAATGAACGTCAAGGAGCTGCCAAGATTTAAGCCAACAGAGGATGTTGCCTTGGGTTTTAGCATGTTTGTTTTTCCAGAAATTGTCACAAAGACACTAGTTTTAACTGGACGGAAGGCCAGGCCAGAGTTATGTCTGCAGATCATAGTGCTGCAAAGTGGAAGAAGTGAGTCTGCACCAACACAATGCAAGCATATCTCTGAGGTGAGCTAGTTCACTGCACAAGGGACAGGGACCAGCTGCCAGCTCTCCTGACTGAATAACAGCTCTGGGCTGCAGTGAAGGAGAGTGTGCCGAGAGGGAAAGTCAAATGTCCAGTATGGAGATGGTGGGGATTAACGGAACTGTGGTTTGGGGATTGTAACAAGTGAATCAACATCTCCTTCTGCATGATCCATAGAAAGTGTCTTGATATGAGCACTGTGGAGAGTCTTGTGTCTTTGCTTTTCTGTAAGTGCAGATAAATCTGTCAACCTCTTTTCAGTAAGTTCCCACAAGCAGAGGAACCTCTGAGCAATTAGCAATTAGAACTTCTGAGATTTAGTGTGTTAAGTCATTTAGATGAAAAACACTCCAGAAAAAGGGAGGACCGTGAAGGTACAGTTCTCAGTGCTAGAACATAGTTGTGTAAAAATGTCAGAAAAAAATGCTGAAGAAAGGTAAATTGAATGAAAGAGGACTCTTGGGTTTGTATGTAATATGTGGAGCCTGAGTGTGCACTGTGCATAATACATAACTTGGAAGGTGTTATGCCTGGGATTCCAGCAATGAAAGCCCTACCTTCTTGTTTTTCCAAAGTGGAACAGCCATCTGTGGGATTTCCAACACTACTGCTGGCATATCAAAGCTACCACATTTAACTTGTATCTGGAGCTTTTACCAATAAATGGCGTTAATATGCACTTTTTTGTTCTTGATAGATTGCAGGGTAGAGGGCTAACTGATGCTACTGTTTTAGAACCTAGCAAAAAAAAAAGTCCTTGGATGAAAATATTTCTTGTTGAAAAAGTATTTTTATAGATATTTTGTAAAACTACAAGAAACAGCTACTTTTAGCAAATCAAGTGGTTTTAGTTGAGCATGTGTGTGTCTGGTGCTTGAATTAAGGCTTGTATCAACTTACTGTTTTCTAGGTCTGTTCCTGTTGACAGTCATTATAAAATCCCAAGGTCCCCGCTTATAGTAGTGCCATGAGCACTATTACAACTGCAATGACCAGCTAATGATGTGTCAAAGTGATCAGGAGCAGCAGAAGCCTTGAACAGGTTTTGAAGTGAGGGTTTGCTTAGGGGAAAATAGCACCTAGAGACCTGTGTAAGGAAATAATTTTAAAACTCAGAGAAATAAAATAACCTTGGAAAAAGCATCTGAATATTAGGCAGTTATTCAGAGCTCATAATACACTGTGTCACTGTATGTGGCTCTCTCAGTAGCTAAAATTAGGTGATTATGTAAGGAGACCACAGCGTACATCTGAATAGCTACTGTATTGGGTTAATGATGTCACTCATCTTTATTGAATTGCTATTCTATGGCTTGGCCGAGGGGCTGCATGAATTCAGGAGTCATGAAATCATAGCCAAGTTAAACTTCAGTGAAGTAAACACAACAGAGCTTTTACAAGGGAAAGCAAACCAACTCTCAACCAGACCTCTCCTGTCTAGAGTCCCAGGTGATGTTGCCACCAGCTGTTATTCCCTGTAATAATATAATAATGGCCAGTCTTTGCGAGCGAAGATTTGGGAAAGGTCATTAACCCTTCGAGCCTGCGCAGTGGATTTTTTAGGTGAGACCCAGCGTGCGCTGAACTGAGCCCACCCTTTAATCCTGAGGTTCATCTGCCGGGGCCGAGCAAGCTTGGACAGTGGCAGTGAGGTCCCCAGGACGTAGGTTTGTTTAGAGTGACCTTCTCTTAGATGGATTGCCTTACAGGGCTGACGAGCTCCATCTGCCCGGGGGGCTGGGAATCGAACCCGGGTCACAGCGGTGAAAGTGCTGCACCCTAACCACTAGACCACCAGGGGCCCCTGAGACCCTCACTGCCACTGTCCAAGCTTGCTCGGCCCCGGCAGATGAACCTCAGGATTAAAGGGTGGGCTCAGTTCAGCGCACGCTGTGTCTCACCTAAAAAAAATCCACTGCGCAGGCTCGAAGGGTTAATGACCTTTCCCAAATCTATTCCCTGTAAATCTTCAGGAAAGCCCATTCATAGCTTTTAAACCAATGATAATAGAAGTGCTACAGTGAATCTATAGGTTTATGATTGATTTGGAGAGATCAGATGAGCTATTGATGTTAGCATTTGGTTGTTGGCTATGAAATTGGTTATGTTTGCCTTGAGGTCCTATTGCTAAGACAACTTATGAATGCTGTACATCGTTGACATGTAAAAATAAATACAGGTATGCTGAAAGTAAAGGAAGAATTAGATTTTATCCACACATACTGATGTGCCTTAGCTTTCACACCAGATACAATCCAAAGCCAAACTGAATTTCCTGTCACATGTTTCTTAAAGGTGATTTATTTGCTCACCTGTGTTAAGTGCTGAAGCTTTTTCATGCTTAGGAGTGGTACATATGCCACACATTTTTCCACCTAGATGCTGGGCCTTTTTCTGAATAGTTGTCAGTCTTGTATCAGCGAAGGTTGAGGAGGACCATTAAGTAAAAGTGTAGATGCAGATAGAGGCAAGCTGGTTTCCTCAAAATTTGTATGGCCGTATGGCTCTGAGCTGTGTCAACTGTTACTCACTGTCATGGCTCTGATGCCTTCATTTGGAACATCCCAGTGTAGATGAGCTTTGGGACTGTCCTCTAAGGTTTCTCCCATGGGTTTTTTTCTTCCAGTGGCCTTGAGTGCTGGTATCACAAGCTCTGGTAGACAAAGCCTCTGCAAGGAAGAAACCTGGCAGCAAACGGAGGCCTGTTTATTTCTCAGAAGATGCCCAGATGTGCAGAGTCACTGGGCTTCAGAATGCCAGAAGTGGTTGTTTTGGGAATAACTTGGTGATAAGCAATGAGCAGGGCAGTGATGGTGGCCATGGTTTGCAGCCCTGTCAGTGCAGGTGCAACCACCTATGCTGGCCACAGGAAAAGCTCAGCTTTCTCAAACCAGAAAGCAAAGGCTGCGTTTGGAAACTTGTTCTTTTTCTAGATATCTACTCCACTCTTTGAAGTAACTGTTCCCACGCATTTCCTGTTGGGGTGCTCCAGGCCCCTACACTCTTTTTTCACTCTGTTCTTTTTTAATCCAGAAAGCTGCCTGCTTTGGGAAAGTTTGCCTGGGATTGCACTGTACCCATTTGTTTGCAATGAATGAGAAGCATTTTTCATTTTCACTGAATTATTGTTGCCAGATACCATGTGTACACATGTTGCAGGCCATCTTGCAGGGGGAGCTGGCAAATCTGCAAAGCTGATGTGCAGAGCTCCAGCAACTGAAATGGGCTCCTCTCAACCAGACCCCTGCCGAAGTTGGGAAACACACATGCTTTGCTCTCTGTAAGATCTCAAAAAAATAGTTTTTTTTCAACTGGATTGAAATAGTGGTATTGCAGCTCAGCCTCCCAGCTCCAAGCACATTTCTGCTTTCTCCCTGGACTCTCATCTGTCCCATTTGCTGAGCAGTTTTTGCTCAGCAGACTAGAGCAAGAGTTAGGCCTTTGGGGAACACTTAGAAAGTACATGGGTTATAAAACTAAAATTGTGTGACTTAATGCAATCTTAGGACTATCTTTTTCAGTGATTTTGTTCCTCTTAAACTGATGATGTAAGAGTTGTTGCTATCTTCCACTATCTTCAGCAGTAGGGTTCTGTAGCTGTTAGTTATCAGAAGGGACTAGCTTTTTTTGCCTTTGTCTTCAGTCTCACCATGTCCCAGAAAGTGTGTATGTGTATGCCCCTATTAGCATCTCATCAGCTGGCTGATCACAGGACTTGTCAGGATGGACACAACATACTTGCAGACTAGTATTGGAAATGCAGTGCCACAAGCTGGTAGCTGAAGATTTCTTTAAAAACCTGGTGGAATACTACTTCTCTACAATGCCAGAGCACTTCGTTTCAGCTTTGTTGTATAGCCTGACATGCTGAGTGAGATCCATGGGAGAGGGGAGCTGAGCTCCCTTCATTGCTTGCCATAGGAAGCGTTGGCTGAACGGATGAGTTATCACAAAAGGTTTCTGCTTTGCTGAGCTGACTTCTTCTCATGGAGAAGCAAACTGCTGAGTTTGAAAAAGCATGGGAAAAACAATCAATCTTTTCTGTTCTTAAAATATTTGTCTGTGGAAATGCATAAAAGTCCAAGAAGCAGAGTATTTGCTTGTTTCTTCTTGCTAAACAGTTGTCTGCGTGAATCCCTGCAGGTCTAAATGAGGCTGGTAATCACTGAACCAGCATCTCTCCCCTTGATCTTGTGTGCTATTCTTTGGATCTGACTAAGAGGACTTACTTTAACTTGGTCAGGCTTGAAGTGGTTAGGCAGTTGGAATAGATGACCATGGTATGTCCCTTCCAGTGGAAAATATTTGGTTCTAGGCTGTTCTATTCTGTTCTAGACTTTGTGTGGACAGTCCTGTAGCATCAGTAAATCCTGTGTGCAATGAAAGCCACTATACATTTACATAGCACCAGTTCACAGTGTCATGCCACTGGTGGTGTTTGTTGGGTGTGAATGTGGACAAATGCATTTCTGCACTGGGATGGCCTCGTTGCCCATGGTTACAGTGTCTATGCTCAGGGAGGGTGACAGAGGTCAGAGGACCACAGCACATGCAGCTTTTGCATCTGTGTTACTGAGCAGAGCTGGAAAGGGCTTTTCCATGGAGGCTCCTGAAGAAAGGTGGAATCAGTACACTGAGTTTTCACTGCTGCTTGTTTCTTGGATGGGAATGGATATAAAGATCAAGACATCAGCTGGACCGTTTCTAGTATCTGAGAAATTATTGAGCCAAAGCACTAAAAAGGGGCCCTGTTTTAAAAATACACTGTTTCTTGGGAAAAAACAGCTATAAATGTCATCAACAGGCTAAAGAAGATGCAATAGTACCAAATGATGAGTGGGACTAGGGGGATGGATGTATTACAGAAAGCATATAAGGGATGACAGTTTGAGAAGAGCTAACAATAAAACACAATTAAATGAGCAGCAGAGAGCAGACTCAGCCATAAAACTATATAGTGGCTGTCCTATTTAATGACTTACAATATTGGAAGAGGTGCATAAGCACGACTAAGACTATGTGGGATCACCTTTTTTTAAGCAAGGCTTTATCGTAATTATTTAAAAATCTTCACACAATCTAATTCTAAAGTAAACTTCTGAGTCTGTGGTTATCAAAGAAGATAGGGGAGATTTATGATTTATCATGAGACAGGTTAAGCCAATACATGAAATTTTCAAGGAACTTTCATGACCTAAACACAATAACACTGTTGTGGCCTCAACTCTGGACATTCCTGCTTTTCATTTGTCCTTCAGATGAGATGAAACAATTTTAAGCTGTGCATTATTTCACTTTCTGCAAAAAGGCACGTCATGTAGGGGAATGTCATGTCAGGTTACCAATGTCGTGTAAGAAAAATCTATAAGATTTGTTTACATAAAATGTGGCCAATATCACATCTATTATAGAAGAACAGACAAAGATTTAAAGGTATTTAAAACAATCTTACCAGAGCAGCTATCCCAAAGAGAAGGTATGACACAGAGGTCCTTCACTCGTTCAGGCTAGCACATAATATACACTCACTGACAGTCAAATACAAACCACAGCCTACTACTGAGATTTAACTGCATTGTCCTATGACAGTCACCTGCTACTGACACTAAGAAGTCAACTGAAGCTGTTACCAAGTCCTTAATAGACTAACAGAAAAAACTCCAAGGTTTTGGATAACTTTTTCTAAGTATTCCAAATTTTGTTTCACCGGTTGTCAGAACCAGAGAGGGAGGTTTCCGTACTCCTTGCAAAAATACCTTGTTATCACTGACTTGCTCTGGCTTTTTAAATGAGGTTCACATTTGTAGCTGAAATGAAACCAGATATCCTTGACAGGAAAACACTTGCTGTAAGCTGAATTTGATGTCCTAGATAAACACCAAAAAAATCTGTTGCCATCCTTTCTTCAGCTCCTCCCAAACAGCCCATTGGACTGTCTTCATTTCTTCCTTGTGGTATGCACCAGGTCCATGTGAAAGCCACAGAAACTTTCCCTTTTGGATACATTTTTGCATTTACACAGTTGCTTCCTTGCCTGACAGAAACTCTTTTCCATTGATCATCTCAGCTTGGGGCTGGGCAGTGTGTGCCACATTTTGGCTTCTCCCTGAACCCCTTGTGTACAGTGGCACTTGGTCACTGTTGCTTGTTATTAAGCTACTGCCATATCCTTTCCTTCTGTAATTACTTTTCGAGAAGGTCATTGTCTATGACCATTTTTGATTTAAGGCAGCCCTCTGGGTCACTCCCAGAGGATCAGATCCCTTTAACTTCCTGTGTGCAGTGAGACAAGACACGTTCCTAAGTTACTCTGTGTGCCTCAAACATGGAGATTTGGGGTCTCCACACATGGACAGCTCTGGGAGGTGGGTGTCTGTGGGCACAGCACAGTGGTCCAGCCTTGGGGCAATGCCTTCTGGCTCCATGGTGACTGCACACAATGGTTATATCTCAGTAAAAAGAAATATTATTTTGGCTGCCATGTGATAACTTGTATAGACCAACACAATTGGAGTTAGTCAGGTTCAGACCTGAGAGCTGGCAAAAGTTCTGTGTTAAATAAAGGAGATTCCCAAAAGGACTCACAACAGCATGTTGCCTCTGCAGTCATGTTTCTGATGAGTTCCCCACCCAGCACCTGAAAGGAATTCCTGAAAACAGAACGGAAAACAAAAAGGAAAATATTGATGGTCTTCTGTGGAAATCCAGGGTTTGCTCCTATCCAGCATCCTAATGGGGACACATTCCCCTCTGGAGGAATGTGGTCCATTTGGAAGAGAGTTAAAAGACACACGGATAGTGAGATATATAAGAGCTCCTAACATTGGACAGATCCACTATGAAGGTGGAGGAGATCTGGCAACTCATCGGGACACAGGAATGAGTAGGCCACCGATGAAATGGAGTTTCAGTGCCAGCAGAGAAGCTCTTGCTTGCATTGCACAGAATTAAATTGCCCCAGAGTTCAGAGGAGCTCTAATTCACAAAGGAGGATGTTGGGTACCTTCCCAGCGAGACAGACCTGCCAAGGACTGTTGGACACTGATAAAACATCTGGCTCAGAATGTTCTGAACTGCAAATTGTTGGATCTGGGGTGGGGTTTTCAGGGAAAATACCACTCCCAGTTTGCTGTTTTAGTCTACTTCTTCCTTTCTCAGCTGCGGGACACTGCGAGAGATGGGGTACTGAGAGATCTTCATCCTGCCCTGTCTGTGCAGCCACTTTCATCCCCAGAGAGCTTGCCTAGTCCTGCAGGAAAGGAGTCTCTGTATCTTTCAAAATACAGAGTTATCCAAAACTGATCTCTAAGCTGTGAGATTTTAAAGGAAATGTTTAATCCTCAGATTGAAACTGCTGTTAAAAATAATACTGTATGCTAGCAAGAAATGCCTGTTGACCCCTGTCTGGATCTCAGAGGGGAATGATTTTAACCTGAAATAAGAATTATGGGACATGTTTACAGCATCTGTGAAGCCAGGGTTTAATGTGGGAGTCATAAGACAGTCAAAGAAGAGAAAGCTGTGGTTGAGTGCCAGTGGGAAAAAAAGAGGAATTAGTAACATGATCAGAGTACAATGAAATGTGTTAAAGCTCTGGAAACCCCAGAACACATGAAGATGATCAGGGGGCTGGAGTACCCCTTCTGTGAGGACAGGTAGAGAGCACTGGGGTTATTAAAGCCAGAAGAAGACAAGGCACCAGGGAGAACCCAGAGCAGCCTTCCAGTATTTAAAGAGTACCTAAAAACTTACAAAAAACCTGGAAATGGACTTCCTACAAACACATGTAGTGATAGGAAAAGGCAGAATGACTTCAAACTGAAAGATGGTAGACTTAGGTATTAGGGAGAAATTCTTAACTGTGAAGCTGGTGAGACACTGGAACAGGTTGCCCAGAGAAGCTGGTGGTGCCCCATTCCTGGAACTGTTCAAGGACATGTTAGGTTGTGCACTGAGCAACCTGCTCTAGTGGAAGACATCCCTACCCATGGCAGAAGGGTTGGCATGAGATCGTCTTTAAGGTCCCTTCCAACCCAATTCACGCTATGATTCTATGAAACAGAAATAGAAAGTGTAGGGGGATTGTGTAAGGATTCAGTCTTTCTAATCATATGTGAATATTGCTAGGAAAGTAAACAGGTTCAATATACTTATTTACATGCCTATGAAACTGGAGTAACTCCACAACAGTCAATGGAGTAGTACTGGTGAGGATGTGGGTGGCTTTAGACCTGCCAGGACCACTTGGGGATAAGGTGTACAACTCTGGACTGGGGACTGATGCTTGTACCTTCCCTGGGGTGACAGATAAGGGAGCTTTCCTCATCCAGTGTGCCAGCAGACAGGAAATCAAGGGTTTGGGGCACAGGAGAAAACTTCCACATGTGGAAGGGCTCAGATTGCTGTCAAAAAGCTGGAGAAGTTGCAGACAAAGTGTCAGCCCTGTGGGTAATTACAGCAGCCCTTTGCAGCCTTCAAAAGCCCATTGTGTTATTTGCCATTTCTTCACTTCACTTGTGAGTGAACCGTTTGGGGAAAAGTGAATAAAATGCTGCAGTTTCAAAATGAAAAAGCCAATAGCAAGTGAAGATGTCTTGGTGCCGACCCTGAGTACTGGTGATTGGTGCCTGCTCAAGGAAACTTCCCTGCTTCAGGCTGAGTTGAGTACCATGTTTCTCTCTGGATGCTGCTGCAACTTGCCTAAAAGCCAGTGGGATTAGTGCTGCTGGAATGTATGGTTTATTTAGTTATTCTTATTGACCCGTGAATATATCTACTGTATAATTTATTGGAATGTTAGTAGTTCAGATCTGTGATGTTTGTGATAGAAAATCTTCACTTTGAACCAGTGGGAAATTTTGTTAGGGTGAGGAGTGCAGGCCTGGCCTCCGCTATGCCTTTTTTCTTTTCCATTGCAACACAATTAACCTTTTCATTAGAAGAGCTCTGTTCCAAATAAGCAAACTTCTCAATGTGTATTACTGAGCCATTTCAAGCTGTCTCTTGCTTTGGAACAAAACATCTTTGTTCCAGCCATGCATGACATTTGAAGACCTATTTATACAATGTGTCAGCTCCATTTGTTTTCTTCATCCTGATATTTTCCTCTATATTTTTGTTTAGCCCTCCAGACTGCAAGGATCGAGGTTGCTTCTGGTTTCCTCCTGTGCTGCTACAGACCGAGGCACTGGCTGCTTTTGTCCTTTCTCCCCTTTTGCGGGAAGTGGTGAAAAAACCTAAAATCAAACTCATCCTGTTTGTACTGAGACAAGCAGCACCAGAGAGCTGTGGGATGGAGATTGTGGAGAGATGGCAGAAGGACCTGCTGTTATGACAGTTTCTCTCTCGATGCCCTGTCTGTAGGTGACACTGCCAGTGGAAATGCACATGGCTGCAATCCCTTCTGCCGAAGGGGACTCACTGAGGATCAGACTTCCAAGTTGCATCACTAAATATGCCCTCCTTTTAAAATGCCTGCTTTTTCCTTAGACATTCATAATTTGTCCCAAGTGTCTAACCAACCATTCTTGTCTGGCAGCAGAATGCGAACTGATCCAACAAAATCCAACACAAAATTATAAAAGAAATAAAAACGACTTATCAAGATGTCAAGTAATAAAACTTCTAATGTCCTCCTGATTGTGCTGAGTAAGTGTAAATAATTATGGTGTTTGGATCATCCTCTCTCTTGTAAAAAAATCTGTCTAGTTTGGGACATGTCTTATCCATCCAGAACGAACCCAGGGTAGTGCTGTCCTTGCTACTCAAGCAGCAACATAATGTTTCCCAGTGCTGGCACTACCTAGTAACAAATGAAAGTTTAAGTCCTTTTTGAAATCTTTTACACAATCTACAGCTGAACGTTTACAGCTGAAGGTTTCAAGCTGCTTTAATGCATGCAAGGTGCCAGGAAAATACCACAAGCCTCACTTTAACCAGAAAAGGAGCTTGAAGGTGCCAGCCCAGGAGTGGTGAGCCTGGAGTTGAAATAGCAAAGCCCCATCTGTTCTCTCCAATATCATTGTCACCAGGAAGGCTGGGGAAGGAGGGTGAAACAGCTCCATGTAAGCAATACTGCTCCTGACCCACTCAAAGCCTCTGATAAGGCCAAGCAAGACTTCTGCATTGGCTTTGTGCTTCCCTGTCCATGCAAGAGCAGACAGAAGGTTTGGGCTCTAAGACTGGAGATTAAACTTCAGAGCATCTCACAGCTGTGTTTTACGAAGACACTCCCTTGAACTCTTGGGAAAGTGCACCATCTCCTCTGAATGTGAAGCTGCAATTCATTCCCATACCAAACATTTAATGTGTGCAGCTTTTGCTCGTCATGGATGGACTGATGGGCTTCTGCTACAAGGGGTGGAGGTGGTGGCATGTGAGGAGGAATGCCTTCAGTACCATGTGCTTCAAAGGCAGGGCTTGTAAGCTTTGCTTTGCACTCCAGCAGCTGGGATACAGCTGCGTGCATGGCCCCCGTCAGCACAAATGAAACCAAGGCATCCATATGCTGCCCATTAAGAGTGTTTGATCTCCTGCTCTCTGGCTCGCTGCTCAGATGCTCCCTCTTCCTCTCTGTAGAAGTCTGAGTACAGAGTCCGGCGTTGAACCCTGTAAGTCTGCGTGCGTTTATGGGCTCTTATGTGTGATGGGAATTGCAGCACTTAACACAAAACAGTTGAGAAAATGTTGCTGGCCACAGCCATAAAACCTATCCTAATCTTTTCCGTGATGATGGTGGAAAAAAAAAATTCCTCAGGTTTTATTTTCCTGTTTAAAGATGAAGGAAAAAGAACTGCCAAAATGGATGGAATTTAGTCCAACTGATGTAACGCCTGGATTAGCAATGCAAAATGCAAATTTCCTCCAAGTGCAGGAATAGCAACCATGCATAGCCAAGGCCACCACGAAGACACTACAGCCTCATATGGGCAAGGGACAGCTTGAGTAACCCCAGCCTTCAAGCCTGCCACTGGGTGGGTTACTGTCACTGCTTACCGTGCATTTTCAAGTCAGTTATTGCAGTCACCCAACAACGTTATGTTCTGCCAAGAAGCTACGGATCCACACTAAACATGCTGGTGAGATAAGAAAGCTCCACTTTGCAGAGGACTTGCTGGCTTCTCAGCATCACCTAATGCAGGTTGGGAACTGGGCAACGCTGTAACTTAGAAGAGGTACAATGGGGAAGCACAAGCAACAATCAGGTAACAATAGAAATGAGTTTTATTTTGTAAAAAGTTATAAAATGAATATTGTACAAAAATAAAGTCTGTAGAGAACTTTGGTTGATTAACACAAATGACTGAGACATATAATTGCCGGTGAAGTAAAAAAATCCAGAGAAGCACACTCCTGTCTTCAGTAAGGTCTGAAAACTAAAAAAAACCCCAAAAAACCAACAACCTAAGAAAAAAAAAAGAAAAAAACAATACCCTAAAAAAATTAAAAAAAAAAATCACAAACTTTACCCTTTTGTATTTTGAACATAGAGATTTGCTTTGGTTGCAGCCTCTTCAAGCTGCGCAGAAAATGCTTTGAGGCAAGTTTTGTTTTCAGCAACTGGGGCCAGGGAAAGCACACCTCTGAGCACTGTCACTCATCAGCTGCACAGCAGCGCAGCTGACCCTCAGCTTGGCAGGCTTTTAGTACCCACATCATGCCAGTGCTGGTGGTGTCACCACCCCTGAGCAGTGTGGAGGGTAAGGTGTCTCCCTGGCAGTGTGAGAACAGACCCTGCGGGTGGTTCTCTGGGGCCAGCCTCCATCCGCCCAGGAAAGCAGTGGAAGTCAGAGATGAATTATATGCCATACACCTGGTGCATCTTTCTATGCCTGTTCTGGACTTTTTTGACCTCTAGACCCTTCCTTAGTGGTGCCCCAAGGGGCCCGGGGCAAAATGAGTACGGAGAGCCATTGCAGGCTTGAGATAAACGGTTGGACCATCTTTTTCAGTAGGAATTTTTTTTTCATGTTGTTTTTGTGGGAGTTGATGCTTCACCAGTTGTCAGGTATGTCTAGTGACCTGTACTCCTGCTCCTTTGCAAAAAATGTCTCCAGAATGAGAGCTTGCATTAGCGGTCACGTGTGAACACCTTTGCTGCACCACCTCCCTCGTCCTAAGGAAACTCGGACTGTTCTGCTGCATGGGTACAATCCTGTAATGTTCCAGCAAATTATACAAAACACTCTGGTTATTTAACACAACTGTTTACTTGCAGACTATATTAAATCCAGGGCTAACTAGTAAGAGGAACTTAACCTCTTCTATATGGAAATATGGAAGGAAAAGCTTAAATAAATATAACAAGAAATTATAAGGCTAAATGTGATTATTTTCCATTTGTCAATAGTTATATGAGGTCAGTTGGCATAAAGTGTGAGAAAAAAATGTGGCTACATTTAAAATATGACTAAAATTAGTTTTTCTAACAAATTGCTAATGTCGAGCCAAGTTCTGCGACCCTCACTCGTCCAGAGCCATTGCTGCTCCTGCACATGTTTGACTGCAGAAATTTGCTAAAGGATTATTGAATAGGAAGAAGGGCTGCAGGCTTTGGCACTACCTTTTGTGAACATAATCAAGATTTTGTTTAAAGGAAAAAAAAGGTAAAGTAAGTGATTTTTTGCATTCAAGTTAACACTTTCAATCAAAAGCATGGACCGTTGTTCCCAACGTCTTTGTCTCTCTATATCCCCAAGTGCCATCTACTTTGGCACCTTTGAAAGACACTTTAATAAATAAGGAGACTCATTACTGAACTGTAATAAATAATAATAACTTAATTGCAATAAATATCTTCTGTATATTTATGTCTCTGAAGGGATGCATTGCATCAAGTAGTCTCTGCTCACTCACAATGACCAAATAGAAATGTAGTTACGCAAGTGACTTTAGTCCTTTGTAAACCTAAAGAAACGCATTTTGTGTAGGCTGGGCTTGTTATTTCTCTTACTATACTAGGAAGAAGTGCTTAAAAACTCAACTTGTTTTCATAGGTAGCAGAAAAATGAAATCCTGCACTCAAGGAAGAAACACGAGATGGAAATAACCAAACTTAGCCACTAAGCAGAACTGTTTTGCTTTGTGAAAACTTGAGCCTGGTCTTTCTGACATTTGCCCAATATCATCTTACTTACAAGGTTAATCTTATTATAGCTTAGGAGTTGTCCTAAGCACTCAGGAACTGCCCTCCAATGAGCAGTAGCACAATGTGTCTTTCAGTAGAGCTGAGGGCACAGGGGATTAGTAAGGTACTCCTAACCTACTTCTTTGCTAAGCTTCTTGGTATAACTGGTATATCATGGCATAACTACAACACAGCGTGGTATGGTAGGGTTGTGTTTTTAAGCACGTTCCTCATGGATTGAGTCTCACTGATGGTGGACTGAGTCAAACAGGAAAGGTAGCGTGCACACCATCCATCCATCGGCATCTCCACCTGAGCTTTTATCTAAAATCCCCATAGGATATCAAAAGTCTCCATCCTTCTACTCTGCTTCGTGTCCCCCCATTCCCAGGCTCTCATGGCTCCTCATTTTGTGTTCTTGGTCCTTTTTTCTCCACTCTGAGCAGACATTTCCCTGGGAACCTTGGTCCCTCTCTTTGCAGTGTAGTAGGAATGGAAAACTGGTGCCGCCTCTGGCAAGCATCTGTCAGACGCATCCACACCTTTTTGCGGAATGTTTTTTCAGTATGTGGTAAACCAGGTTATCATCCAAAAAGGATAGGTCATCATCAAAGGCTGTGGGTCTGCAACAAGCTTGCCTCACTTTGTCAGTGACCAGTTTTTTCTTTTTGGTTAAGTTTTTTAAAATTTTGTCATAGGTGGTCTCAGCTGCATCACAAGATCCACTGCAATACCGGAAAATTAGCTCTTCTTTGGTTTCATATCCCAAATCCAAGTCAGTCACGTTTAAATGTATTTCTGTTAAGACACATCCTCGATTTTTGCCCTTTTGATTCCTCCTTCCTTTCTTGCTGGAATTCTCTATGTTTGTCGCTGCGTTTTGACGGTTTCTCTCCCGCCTAGAAAAAATCGGAGTCTGTTTATCTGGTGACCTCCTCAGTCTTTTTATAGTGGCTTGAATAAAGTCCACTACTTCATCAAACTGATCTGGATAATCCTCTGGCATATTAGCTGTTTGGGAAAGAGAGAAAAGACTTTGTCACACATCAATTGTTATAAAGTTTGTCTATTCATGGCTCAAAAATATTACATATAGGCAAGCTTTTCTGTCCATCACTTCAGAGCACATGCCCAGGACCCTCAGACAGCAGGGATTATTTGAGATGGTTTAGATCATCATGGAAACTCATTTGGGGAAAAATAAATGAGGTATGTTTGTATCTCTGCAGGTGTCTGCTGTTGCTTGGTAGCACTTCAGCACATCTTCCAGTGTTGAATGAGCCCTCTTGAAACAGAGGGAAGGAAAAGCGTGTCATGATATGAATATTAGTTAATAGGTAGATGAAACCGCTGTAAAGAGGTGACAGATTCTTCCCAGCAAAGCATGAAAAGGAAGAGATTTCTTTAAAGCAATTTTGTGATTATAATTGTTAATTGTTGTCTTTTCACACCAGCAGCAGTTAGTATTGCCAAAGCCACCCCTCAATAAGGTTGACATGACAGAAGGAGGAATTTCCTGGGGTACCAGGCTGAGATATTATTCCTGGCTGAATGCCTGGCTTTTTGCTGCTACTGGAGGATAATTATTTTCAGAGCTTTTGAAAATGTCTCATGTAAGTATTTTGTATCACAAAATGAGGATTAGGCTGAGTAGAAATAGATCAGAATAGAAGATTATGTTAATTTTCAAGGTAAATGTTATTAATACATTTTCTTTCTACAAAAAGTTATTTTTAAATTTATTTATTTTTTCACCTGATAGATATTCTATCAGTGATAAATTATTCAAGTAAACCATATGATGAAGTCAATGAAATGTTTTGATACTAGCAGAATGAACCTCTTTAAGGAGGATTTTTTTTTCTCATTCACTGTGCTGAAAATTAAGACTGGAAGACTTGCTTCCTTTGCAGTAAGACCTAAGAGAAAGCTTCTTTTCATCTTTAACTCCTAATAACCTAACACATAAAAGACCAGTATCGCCCTGGCCCTGCACACAACAGAAGTCCATCTCTAGGACTCATACAAATATTGCAGGAACTGCAAACATGGAGAGAGGTAATATCCAATGCAGTGCACCTGGCTAGGGCCTGGTACCTTCACTAAGCCATGAAGGCTCCCACCAAGTGGTCGCTCCTACTGAGGTAGGAACAGCTCCTTAGGCAAAAGCTCAGCAGCACATTTCCCTAATGAGCATCGTAAACAAGAGCCCTGATGGGTGACCAGGCAACACATGTACCCAGCTCACACGTGGTGGCATGGACTCTGTTAGCAGGAGACAGGAGGCTGTCTCTCATTGTCTAGCAAAGGTGCACCTTCATCTTGTCAGTAGAAGCACCAAATACAGAGGCAGCAGGATCTTAACTCAGTTAGTGCAAAAACCTGCTGAAACAGAGTGCATCTGCATGTAAGGAGGAACATGGACCACTACCTGAAGCAGCCACGCCCCAGAGGCCTCCCACTAAAGCAAAACACTGACAGATCAGAAGTATACGGTTTTTCATGGTGATGCCTTAAGCCCCTAATGTTTTTTTATTTTTCTAATATTGGTAAGCCTTATAAGTTTTATAAGTAGATTTTAAAAGCAGCGACCCTTCATCCCTTGTCCCTTTCCCTCTAGCACCCTTAGTTTACACATTCCTTAACCCTCTTACCCCATTCTATGCTCCCTATATCACTCCTACCCCCAAATACAGCAGAAATGTTTAGTCTTTTGTCAAGGCAAGGCCCAGATTGTTTGGAGAATGCTTGTATCTTGGCCTAAACCAGAGAACATGGTCAAAAACTGGGTGACTATGTACCCTTTGTGCTCTGATGAAGATGAAGATGGGATGAACAGAGGGTCCCGAAAAGCCCCCAGACCCATTTTCAGGGGGTGGACCCGGGGCGGTCCAGAGTAAAGGCCACAGGGTGGACACATCTGGGATTGGATGGATGGTGTTATAAAATGTAACATCTCAGGCACTGCTTGCGCGCGTCTTGTAACATCTTTGCCTTGGCAAAATAAACCCTTTCTTATCTCACCCCTAATTAACTGCTCCGGGAGATTTTTTCAGCACCTAACTCCCACGGCAACAATGGGTGGATCCAGCAAAATAGTTTAGAATGGTGATAATGAAGACTGGAAATCTTGTCACTTCACATAATGAGGATGACACAAGGGAAGTGGGATGCTACAAACTGTAGAGTTCGGAACTGAAAAAAGTGAATTATACTTTGTTTTACAGATATCCATGCTAAAGACAACAATCTCACACATCAGTGGCTGTCTGAAGACATGAAGGAGGGATGGCTGCTATCTATACAGCTATGTGAAACTTGAACAAGGCAGGGCCCTGCACCCAGCCCCATATTCCTGCGGCACCAGTGGTAAGTGCAACCTTCTTTCACTCTGTCATTGTTTCTGTAGCAGTGACCAAAATATCCACTGTGAGCCATACCTACTGGGGGAGGTTGCTTGGATGGATGTGTCCATTGGATGCACCACTCAACTCTGTTGCAGAACAGCCTGGTCTGCCTACACCATATGAATATTGCCCTGCTGAGCAAGATCCATGTCAAGGTGATACGTGAGCTAGAAGGAGGGGAAGGCCTGTTGTTAGACTCAATCAAAAGAGATGACCGACATGGAGCTGACCTAACCCTCACTGCTGAAGTACAAGTTTGGCCCTGGCACAGATACAGATGGAGAGGAGTTGGCAGAAGGCACTTGTTGCTCTGGGACTGAGTAGTTTCTAGATTTCTTATCCAGAAACTAGGTTTCTTAGTTCGTAACCCAATAAGGGAAGGATGTAACCCTGAGTAGATGGCTCTAACTGTGCCATTCTCCACTCTCACCTTCAATTTTCCCCTCTGACACTACTGGGACATTCCCCCAGCCCACATCTCTGTCACATGTTCCCAGCCCAACCCTTGTAGCAACAGTAGGACACAATGACACCTTGGCTATGGAGAGTGAAACACAACAGTCAGGGAAGCATATGAACGAAATGCATGCAATGATCAACCATCAGGAAGGGGACAGGAGAATTTCACAGGGAAAACCAACCTATATGTGGAGGTTATTTTTTGCAGCCTTCAGCCTCATACTTATCTCAAGCTTGGTACACTGCCAGTGCAGTGAGGGGACTAAGTGTCCCTCACCTAAGAAGGGAGAAACGAAACTGTGGATTCCCTGAAGAGACAACAATCCAGCTAGGCACACCTCATTTAAACTGCTTGCAATTCAGATGCAAAAATACCACCTACCCCTGTGAGAGTGCTACATGCAGGAGTCTCCTTTGGCTAAATACTAATCTGACAGCTATAGGATTCAAGCACTGTCCTGCCCAAGCGAATCCAAGTATACACCGGGGTGTGGTAGATAAGAGGAGGAAAAGCCCATGTGGTGGACTGTGTCCCTGCTAAAAGCCCACACTGACATCTATCCTGGTGATCACTGCCCCAGCTGCACCAAGGGATTTAATGCTACCAAGGGAGAGCATTTTGTGTGCTAAGTGACATGACATTTCAGGTGGAGGAATCACACCGCAGAAGAACCCCATGCAATGCTGCTAATGCAGGCATGGGGTGTCAACACTGCAGAAGATGGGAGCAGTAAGGCAAAAAGTAGATCCAGCTAGAAGAACCCAACCTACACGCATGGGCTAGATGCACCCAGAAAATGGGGTCATTGGCGGCATGACTCACTCTGCTAATCTTATTGAGGCTCTAACACAAACCATGCAAGAACTATTCCAAGCTGTGTCTGGTGGAGCTGGGTATCCCTGCTCAGCTCATCCTTTGTTGCAACGCCAGGAGATACCTGGGAAACTCAGTGGGAAGAATGCCAGCACTATGAGTAAGATGAATTCAAATTTTCTGTCTCCAGGGTGGACTTTCCTTTTAGCCCAGGGAATTGGAAATTATCCCCTACAGATATTCAAATCTATCAATAGGACTCCTGCAGTGATCCCCAGTATTTGGAGATTATATCACCAGAGGAGACAAAAGGCATGATAGTAGGGTGATAAAAGGTGATATAAGAAAACTGGTGGGAACAGTGAGCACAGAGCTCCCCTTGAGAAAATGTGCTGGACCTCTTGGTCCTTTTCAGTGTCTGCCCACCTACAACATGTGCTGTTACAGGTTATATGGATACACCATATCAACACAATGGTAGCTGCATTATTGGTCTACTCAGTGAGATTTTGAAGGTTTCTGTAAGCAACAACCCCCTCTGCCTGTGGAGCCCCAAACTAGTCCTGAACAGAGCAGTGATGCACTTTTGGTAGCTTTACACTGCACTGAAAAGGTACCCCAAACTTGCTTCTATAATTTAGCACTGTCTTAGGAACACCTCCAACCCCTGCAATCAACTGATTTTCTGCTGCTTAGTGAATCAGTGTAATCAGTGTGACTACTAACACTCTCTAGAAGAGGGTCATAGGGGTCTGGAGGAAACTTTGACAACCAGGAGTGAAAGGAAACTTGCCTTAGTCCTATGCCTAGGTGCCAGTCCTGACTCAGTAGGGATAGTCAGCTGTCCAATAACTATGAGTGTGAAGTCTTAGAACCTTCTAAAATGCTGCAAAAACCTGCTGAAATAGGACCTGGAGCAATCAAGTGGAAACACCAGCACTGACACCAGGTGTGATGGGTTGAAACAAGGCAGTAGAGGTAAGTGCTAAGGAACCTACCACCAGACATCACACATGAATAAGCAATAACCACTGACCAAGGACTAAACAGTACAAAAGGCTAATGGACAGAAGGGAAGGTGGAGAAGGCTGGCAGCAGGACCTCCTCATGCTGATGGGCACTTGCTAGATGTGCTCCAGGGATGCTGAGGCCTCTCAGCACCACAGACACTACGTGCTGAGCACTTGTTTGGTCTCTGCACTGTGGTAAGTGCTGCTGGCAGCAAGGGGGGTGCCGGGACAAATTCAGTGGCCAGGGAACATCACTGCACTCATGAGGCTATCTTGGCATAATAACCTGAATAAAGCCACTCCATTGAGGAATATTTTGTTACTCCTCTGTCTGCAATATTGTTTAGAAAATGTTTATAGTCTCACAACAGCTTTGCTTCTCTCATACCGCATGGACTGCGCTGACTTGACTGTACAGCAAACAGAGCTTTCTGTGGGGATTTCACACCCCTAGGAGAAGCAGATACACAGTTTGCATGTGTGTGTATGTGTGTTGCATTTACACATACACACACACACACACACATACACCTAATTATACACACACATTTTTTCAAAACAAACTGGTTTACTGACAACACTTGCCTTCTGGTGGAAAAGCTGAGAAAACAAACATGTGACAGATGCCTGTCATGTTGTGCAACGTGCCAGAAGAAGATGCTCAGATATTATGGAATAAGTGCAGTAAAGATCTCTGAGCAGTAGTCCCTGGTCCTAGGCTCCAGGGTGTGAAGGAATTAGAATTTAAAAATCAAAAGTCACCTATGACAGCATAGGATGGGAGGGGGCAGTACAGGATCAGACAGGATGGTACAGGATGGGATGGGACAAGATAGGATAGCCCAGAGCAGCATCTGCTCCATATAAGTTTGCAAAACTTGTCTCATACATATGATGCACCTCAAGGCAGGTGTTTCCCAAAGGAAAGGAACGTATGTCCTGGAAATGTAAAATCCTGCCTCAGGGAACACATGGCCTCTCTGTGTCTTGTTCACTGTGTGGGAGAATGCCTCACAGACCCCACTGGGGCAGTGTGACAGGCTGAGCTCCCCACTTAAACTATGGTGCCATGATCACTCACAAGATGGGAATGAAGTAATGAGGTTTCATCTGGGTTTTATGTCACAATTCTGAAAGCTGTTTCCTGACTGTCTGGCTCCCTAGGGAAGTCCCTTGGAGGCAGTCTGTGTATGGACATGTGCAGATGCTTTTGCTAGCAAGCCTCTGGTAGGATCCTGGGGTAGTGTCAGAGACTGAAACGGTTAATGATTTATGCATTTTCTCCCCCCCTCAAAGGTTATATCTATGTCACATTGTTATATGACAACACCCAAAGTGCTAGCATACCTGTTGATACAAAATTGTTAAAATAAACCTTACCAATATATGTTTTCAGACACCAATTATTCAGTGTCGTTTCAGTCTAATCCACCCCAAGGGAATTACTGGTAAGAACCTGGGTTACCCTCTCCCCTTTTACTGGGGTGGGTCATAACAGGTAGGCAGCAGTACTTGTGGGAACTGCAACCACCCTGTGTGTCCTGCTCCATTCAGGTCACTCTTCTGCACCTTGTTTCCACGCTCCCTCTTTCAGTTCTGTGCCAAGGACCTGACCACCCAGGCAGGAGAAGACAGAGCCTTTTCCTCTGGTTGCAACCAGAGCACGAGTCTGTTTTCTAGGGCCAGAGAATCAAGAGTGGTGGGTACTGATGGCAGTTCAAGTGCCAGTCTGCCTCTGGGCACCTTCTCTGTCTCCCATGTCAAGCTGAAACGGGACTCTTGATCTGTGAGGAGTTTCTCCCATGACCAGAAAAATTAATAAAACAGCAGGGAGTGAAAAGTCACAAGACAGATATACATGGAAATCCAGTACAGTGATCAGGCTGGGGACAGAGCTGGTGAGTACCAGATGTCAAGAATATCAGGAGTCAAAAAGAGAAGAAATAAGGCTCATTTAAAATACTAATTTAAAAACTAACTTAAAAACAATAAAAAATGAAACATAAGAACAACCAACACAAGAATATGTGCATCTTTTCCTTGCTGCTTGCAAGCTGTTTGCTTGCTTTCTGAACATTTAGGGCACAGTCAGATCATAGACCAGTCTCCCAGGTTAGGAACATCCCTCTGCAATACAAACTGAAATTCTCACCTCACTGATGCTTCTCAAAACCTGAAGTTTTGATCTGCCCATCCCCAACACAGTCACTGTTCCCTGGGCACAGGAAGAGCTGGCAGCATGCATGAGTGCAGGATCCTGAAGCCAAACAGCCATGGCACTCCCCACTAGCCCCTGCAGATAGCCATCCCAGCATTCTGCTTTGGGCATGCCGAGAAATGTGACTTCCTCTGGGCATCTTCCCCTCTGCAACCTCCCAGAGCCTGCCTTTGCATTTTCAGTTAATTAAAGACATAATGTGACAGCAGGACTGGGATCTGATCCCCGGGCTTTTTAGGAGACTAAATTATACAGTGCTCTGATAGACTTCTACATAAAACAGGTTGAAATGAATATCCAAACCAAACTCAACCTGTTCTCGAAAAAACAGTCTCCACTAAGTAAAAATGGAAAATTTATTTCTGTCTGTTTAAATGTGATCACAATTACATCTTGTACAACTATTCCTTTGATTTCACTATCAAGCCAAATAGTCCCCCACACGCAGTTGCATAACCCAGCATGGTAGAGCAAGCAACCCTCTGCCTCTACTTGACCACAAACTGATTTCAGTGGGAACAGATGGATCTTCAGTTTCTGAGAAAAAGAATCTAGTTACTCATTTTGGTGCCTGGTTATGGATTTAAAAGACTAACTACAGTCTCTTCTGATCATGCTGTCTCTTATTGTCAAGAAAAGCTTAAATCCTATAAGTTGCAAAATAATAATTTATATAGGTGGATTTTCCTTTTTTTGTTGTTTTTAATCTCATAAAACTCTCATTCAATTTTAATTAATTTCAACTCTCGTGATCTCATTTTAAGTTATTTAAAACCGTGCATTATAGAATAGCTTTCCATACGGATCTCAGGAAAATATAATCACATCAATGCCACATCATTTGGCACTTTGCATCTCCTGAGTTATAGTGGTGTAATAGAAGTCAAAAAGGTATACAAACACGATAAAATTTTTCTTTTAGATTGTAGCTTTTATGCATGCATTTATGGCAGTGTATAGCTACCACATCAAAACATCAGACTAAACATTGAATTAAATTACAAGGATATTTAACTAAAGCACAGTCTTTCAATTAGAGAAGTTCAAACAACAGCACTCAGACTCTAAAGTACTGTTTCAAAGTTCCAGGGGTTTAATCCAGCTCATTACAATGGTAAGCAATATTTAGAAAATTCAGATTCAGATCTGCACTAGGATCAAATGGCCCTTTTTCAAAAGCAGTTCTAGTACTTTAATCTGGGACCTTCGTTAATTCTTTTCTTCCCTGGTTATTTTTTAAGTTTCCTCCAATGTTACATTCACAAAGACATTTCCTCTTAGGCCATTTGCTACCGGGAAGTAGTCAACTAGTGTGTCTCCAACAGTCAGTGCAGTGAATCATTCTCATTTTTTTGTTGCTTATGAAGACTACTTTCTTATACCATTTATTCAATAATTATTTTTGCATTTAGCTTGCTTTCTAGTACTGTTTTCAGGTACTTACTATAGTGGACATGGCCTGTCTGAACACAGAATCTCTCTATCTCACACCACAAGGACATACTTTAGGAGAGATTTGGAGTGATCTGTTTGTGGAAGTGCAAACTTAGCCAAGTTAAAATTACTAATGTGATGATCATTCTGCTTTGCAAAGTAAAAGAACACCAACTGTGGTGGGGATAAACCATTTATTTTATTGAAAATTAAATATTTTTCATAAAAAATCCAAAGCCTATTATATGCAGGCATCAAAGCAAAGGTAGGTGTAGAAAGTAGTTATACTGAAAGATTTCCAGTATGTAAACAATTAAATTAAAATACTACCTCTGAGGCATGACTTTGCTTTCATGCCTTGCATGAAAGTCCATGGGGCTAAAAGTGAAATGGAAACCAGGTGGTTGTATCCATTAGGAAACAGAGCATCAAACACAGCAGGGTCAGCTCATCTTTAAATGTTTAATACAGCTCTGTATCACTACCTCACTCCCAGCCCACACAGCTCCCACGCTGCATTCTCTTCTCAGACTCAGGGAGCCCTTAGAAATGGAGCCTCTCACTGGTGTCACTTGTCTCTCATCAAGGCAGAGTGCTAAGTAACCTGGTGGATGACTCCAGGGAGACTCATGCCACTTAGGTACGATGAGGTAGAATCCACCTTTCTGATGTGCTTGCCCCTGATGGAGCAGTCAAGTTTTGTGTTAGCAGCTCACTAATTAACCCTGCTGCTTTCCAAGTGTTGGTCATAATGACAAATCCACAGAGTCCTTTGCATTGTCACACTGCCATGCTTGGCAGTGCCTCCCCTCCTGTTCTTTGCCTGCTTTCTTGCAGGTAGAAATGCTGGTTTCCACCAAGAGAAGAAAGGGGGAAACAACAGAACCATCACAATTGCCGACAGCTGCGGGAAGTCCCTGAGAGTAGGGGGAAACAGCAAGGTCAGATGAACTGAGTGAAGCAGAGGAAGTTGCCTTGCAAGCTGACCTGTCCATGAGAGTTCCTTGTTCTTCACTCAGTCCAGATGGGTTGCTCACAGGATCCTGCTCACTGGTGGGTTACACTCCTCTGTCCACCCCCTCCTCTGGCCTCTCTGGGGTGGGCAAAGGAGTGTTTCACCGGGCAGTAAAGCAGCAGAGGAACAACAGAAGGATGTAGTCTTACCCCTGACACAGAGCTTTGAAACACCAGCTCTGAGGCACCACAGAGCAGGTGGCTTTTCAGCAGTTGCCCCTGAGGTTTTGTGGCAGCTCCTGCAGGCGCTGTCAGGAGCCTGTCTGCACTAGGGCCTTATCAAATAGGGTGGTGTGGGTACATGAGCACCCACAAGCACCTCTGTATCAGAAGAAGTTACAGCATAAGGGGGAAAAAGAAAAACTAGCAGTGCCCTGACTGAAGCCACTTATTGAGCACGAGCCAAACCTTGGCAAGACACATACCTGTTGTATGTGCCCCTTGTATCCCTCCAACTCCATACTATGCTGAGTAAATATCCAGCTTCCAGTGTAATTGAGTTTACACTTAATATTTCATTAAGTGAGAGCCTCAAACCCTGCAAGGGCCTCAAATGAGTATGTATGAGCAGGACCCAAAAACCTGTGACCTCTGTTAGCAAGAACACACACAGTCAGCTAACAGGCATGGCACAAAGGTTTTAATGGAAAAAATACTGATAGTAGTAATAAGAAATTATCTTCAGCATCCCTGGTGCAAAAATGATCCAGCCCAGCCCTCACATGACATCAGTAAAACCCCACATCAGTAAACCAGCCCCTCTTTAGTGCCAATTCACTAAATGGAAAGAGCATGCCTAAATCAGTAACAGCAGCTCTTACTGGGTTGCCTGTGCTCTTACAAAGCATCTCTCATTGGGTTTTAGGGGTGTTCCCAAAGAATAAGCACAGGTCGCAAAGCAGGAGAAAGGGACCCTGAAGAGACCCTATTCCAGTCTCTTCCCTGGGGCAGTAAAGCAGAGCTGTCCAGGCAAAACCATGGCTGATGTTTCTCTTGTGACAATATGCACTTTTATCAGATTTGATCTGATCTATAAATGACGTGTTCTTCCATTGTTTCCTTTCACTACCTGCATTTCCATGTCTTTATGAAAGGAAAAATAGAGAAGGTTTTGATACTGCAGATTGAAAAATGCTGTTGTTATTCTTATAATAATCAGTCCCTGGCTCTAGGGCAGGTGCTCTGTACTCTGCTGCAGAAGGTCTCGTGTTGAGAAGCGTGGACCACAACCTGCCAGACAGCACTGGAGAGTGCTCAGAAGAGCAAGCTCCTTCCTAGCTGCTCCACTGGATACTCCCTCCCTACCAGAAATTTCCTGAGAAATGGCTGATTTTGCCAAAGAAATCTTCTATATGATTGGGATGGGAGCAGAGATAGTTCAGGTGTTTGTACATAGCTTGTTAGTTAGAGGGGATATGACCAGCTTGCCTCTAAATACATGAGAACATGCCACCTGAGAAGTTTTGGCATACTGCTGTAACACTGCCCATCCCAGCAGGAAAACAAATACATGGATTTCAGTGTTTGCTCATTTTCAAGACTATTCCTATCCAGTAATCTTTGAAGCATTTGTATAAGTCCCAAAGACTTCTAAGAAACATACCTGCAGGTTTCAGTTTAAGTGCTGTACCAATACATACAGCCTAGCCTGCTAGTTCATACAGGTGGCTTTATTCCTTAAAAAGAATGTTGATACATGAAATACCTCACATAATTAATTTTATGTCCTTGATCTTAAAAAAAAAGTATTCTAATATATATTTTGTATTTTAATGTTTTATTTGTACCTATCTCAGATAAATATTTTTGATCTTTTCTCTTTCTTCTCTTTGTAATCAGGACTCAATTTCCAAGAACTACTGAAATCATTCCTTTGGTTCGCTTTACCATACTACTTGATCAGAAACTTCAGCTGGTTTTGTAAAAATGACGGCTTTGCAGTGTCAACCACTCTACCAGCACTAATGTGTCAGTGGCCTATTTAGATGACTGATGATCCTGAATGTGGCAATGCTGCAGTATTTTGTATTTGTTCTTTATTTCTTGTCATTAGCTGATTACCTCAGAAATATGAGGATCCACAACGAATGTAGTTATGTAGGGTCTGGCCTTATATACTACAAGTTTTATGTTGCAGTTTCTTGATAGTGTGTGTGGAGAATGAAGACTGGGTATTTGCACTAGAAATCCACTCCTGAAGATCTGAGGTTGTAGGGGGTGGGACCCAATGACCCAAATGGCTTCTTGAAGCCTCTGTAACTTTAAATATTTTAAAACTTTGTGCAGTCCTAATCAGGAACAGTATAATTTACAAAGACATTACAACCTATCAATCTGAGGATCTTCTGCCAGCCCATCTGCCCCCATCGAATTCAGTAATAGTCTGATGAATACTTCACACAGCTGAGTTCTTTAGCCTTTCATGGAAGCTTTTGAAGCTCTTTATCTGCAGACCCTAAATATGGGGGTTTCCAAAGTATACTAAAGAGGCTTACGAAAGATGACCAAGAAAAGCATGTTCAGGTATGTTATCTATCAATAAACACCTGCATAATGTCTAAAAGGATCCACACTTTCACTGGTAAATTTTTGAGGTCCCTAACTTAAAAAGCATCAAAGAAATAAAACTTCCAACAAAGGATAAGTCAAATTGAGAATAAAATCATACTATCTTGTATTTCAGTAGTTCCCTCCTTAAGCTGCAGAATACTCTTCACCTTAGTATATTCAATATTTATACCTGAGACTGCAGAGAAATTTGTTTCTGTGGCTACATGCCTCTGAATTTAACCAAACCCATCCTGTTCTTTCTTTTCCTAGGATTTTGCCCATGAACAGACAAACTTGAGTACTTGAGATTTCTAAATGCCAAGATAACTTGGGCATCCCCACACAAACAAACTTCACTATATATATACTGGCTTGGGGACAGGGGCCTGACACTGGCTGGATGCACCAGCTATGCTGGATGCACCAGCTGTGCTGGACACACAGAGATCAAGTGACATGTGTGGCACCTGCTCGGTGTGGCTGATACCTCCCTGATGCATTGGATTTACTGTGCACAGACAGGTTACCTCTGTAGCTTCTGGGTGTCTTAGGCTAAAGCACATATGCCACACCATAGGTGTGTTGAGCAGGAAAGCCTGGACAGAAACATGAGAGTTGTAGTTCATAACACTGAATGCGCCTAATAAATATTTTAGGGAAGGAGAGTCCATTCAGTTGGAAGCATAATTTAATTCTGGTTTTGCTTTAAAGAGCCCTACAATATTACTGTTTATTCTAGATACTTTCCATATTAGTTGACAAAGTTGCAGCTAAGTGCAGTAACTTAACATTAAATCCCCTTAGCAGGGGCAGGAAGAATTTTTAACAGAGGTATAACACACATATACCATGGCATGTATATACCAAAGGAGCTCCAACAACGAATGACCATTCAGTGGCCTTAGAGTAACTTAGATGTTATGATGCAAAACCCCCACCTTTTCCTCCTATCAGGAGTATTTTCCCTATTAGGAGGGAAAAGCCCATGGTGAGTTTTGACATGTAATTCTACATATTTACCACTAGCTCTCAGTAAAGATGCTCACTTGATCAAGAGACTAGGTATCATATTGCAGATCTTTGGACACTCCAGTCCTCACATATGTGTTGATTGTGTCCATACAGCATCAAACAGCTACAAAATGTATTTGACTGTGTATAAGTCAAATGAGTGTTTGGCTCCCTCTGCACTGTCATACTTCTGAAGCTGCTGACTTAGTATTTAGTTTATAATAATTTGGTTTATATTTGTTCTGTTTGTAGTTGGTATTTAAGCTAATTGTGTCCTTCCCCCAGCAGATTGTAGCATAAGGGAAACAAAGAAATAGTTACAAACTCTACAGCTACTCATTTTTTGGTTTTGTGAGAAATAAGCTGTCCTATGAACATTGGAGCCAAAACACCTAAGAATACTGGATTCATCTTCAATGCACTGCATTTATGGAGGCTACTACCACTCCAGCCTCCAGCCCACTTAAAAATGCAGAAGACTGCAGTTGCAGTCCTCTGCCATCTCTAATTACTGTTTTAAACAGCAAAGGTCGGCACATTACACCTGATCAGCCCAGGAGGTTAGGACCCTGCCTGGAGCCTGGAACGAAGGAAGGTTTCAAGCTAATCTGAAAGGGACAGGGTAATATCAGGTGACCTCAAAGCACTTTGCGGAGAAAGCAATTTTATCAAATGAGAACACAAAAAGGTGTCAAGGGCCTGGGAACCAGATCTGTGCTCCAGCAAGTTGTTTGGCCTGCCCTTTGGAGAGGGACTTTATCTCACAATCCTACTGATTCAAGTGGTATGTGGGAGACCCAACCTCTTTGGAATAAGACAAGTGCACACCTTGAAACAAAATGCTCCCCTCAATCTACACAGGGGACAGTTTTAGGGAACAGCAGTGCACCTCTCTTTGAATGCAGGCAGCATCCAGTCCTGCTCAGTGCCCACACACTGCCCTGTGCATATTGAGACAACATGGGTCATGATGGTGCTCCCACCATTTTGTGAGCTGCCTCCTGCAAAAGCCTTCAGCAAAGCAGATGACCAACAGTATCCACAGAGACACCAATATATGGTAGGTTCAGCAGCAGACAGTTGGGGTGCTGCAAGCAACTCTCTGTGCTTGTGGTTCATTGCCTGGTGCTTGTAAGAGAAACCTCGAAGTGGAGAGGGAAGTCTGCATGGTGTAGACATTGACTCCTCTTGTGTACATCATTATATGCCCTTCATATGCTGAAGGGCTCATGCCACCAACTCGTAAGTGGAGAGAAACAAATATGTCAAAGACACTGACAGGGGTGACTTGAACAAAGTGCTGCTGCTGCAGGAAGGCAGCAATATGCCTGGGTAGGATCAGCCTCGCAGGCTGTTTGAACACTGCTCTCCAGACACCACACACTTTCAAATCAACTAAAACCAGCGTACAAGTGGATCAAAGTATTTCACTTCTCTCTTACAGCTACCTTTTTTTGCAGGTCTCCCCTGACTCATCCAACTTGGCAACCCCAGGTGAGAGAAGAATTTCTGAGTTTTGGGCATGAGTGCTGTGTAAATTGCTGCCATGCAAAGACCACAGGAATTCCCTAGGTTTTCCTCAATTTCTGAGTGCTCTGTGAAGAACAGCACTCCTTCCTTTTCCCTTGTAGCCAGGCCCATCTATTTGTGATCTGCAGGGTTAAGAGGTTGAGACCAAACTATCACCCCTTTTTCAAATTACTGTCCTGGGTAATAACCTGTGATGCAGCTCTGCTTGGCAAAGCCTATGTTTGTACCCGGGAAACAGAGATACCTAGAAGAGGCTGTACATTGATACTACCATAACTGCAGTAAAACATAGATTGTCTTTCCTCCTGCTTCTTGTTTACTGAATCTGCAGGAAAAAACAAAACTAGAAACAATGAGAAGTTGTGGATGCTAGGAACAGACAGGATCTCTACTGCCTGTCCCCTTGAGCTGCTGCAGAGAAACCAGCTCACCAGGAATCATATACCCAGAAAATAGTTTCAAGATAAAAGCAAGCATTGTACTAATACTATCACTCTGGAAAAATGGAGCATTAATGCCCTCCCACCTTGAAGCTTCTGCCAGAGCTACAAACTAACTGATACTGCTTTCCCCCTAATGCCCTTCTTGTCACCAGCACTGCTGCAAGCCTGTGCAGAGGGGAACAGCACAGTGGCCTGAAAAGCTGATCACTGCCTTTTGTAGGACAGCACTTATCCAGCACGCTGCTCACCATGGAGAAGAAGATCACCGTGTGTGATAGCACCATGATCCTGGCAAGCTGGAGCCCTGGAAGGAATCACTTTTGGACAACCTCCCCGTGTGGAGGGGCTGAAAGGATGTCAGGGGCTGCCAGTCTGTGAGCAGCAGGAGCCCAGGCTGTGATATGTA
The DNA here is from genome assembly GCF_001604755.1 of Lepidothrix coronata. Taxonomy (NCBI): domain Eukaryota; kingdom Metazoa; phylum Chordata; class Aves; order Passeriformes; family Pipridae; genus Lepidothrix; species Lepidothrix coronata. The sequence goes on from NW_016690284.1 coordinate 1,115,558, forward strand.
GAGGCGGCAGCCTAAGCAAGATTCCAGCAAGGGGAAAACACTAGCAAGAAAAGGAAAGAGAGAAGACTAAATGGGGAAGGACATAGATGTGTGTCTGTGGAAGAGGAGATAGGTGTTTGCAAGGGGTTGAAGTGAAGTCACGACACACGATTCCACGCTTGGTGCCTCCATGCTGCGTTAGCATGGCTGGTCCCAGAAAAAAAACAGAGCTGGGCTGCCCATTGTTGGAGCTGCAGCAGGGAAAGAAGATGCCTCCAGATAAGGAGATGGAAATGTATCCCAATTACTGGATACTGTCTGCATCCTGTAACGGGCTAAACAGAGAGGGCTGAGCAAGGGCAAAAGAAGCAACCTCGAAGCTGTGCCTTTGCTAAGTGAATGTCTCCAGTATTCATGTGAGCATTTTGCTACTTCTTACTGAGTCATATTAACTCTCTCTTTAAAAAGCCATCAGAGTTAGCATAATGTTCACATACCGCTGTGAAAATCCTATACCTGCTATTGCAAGAGACCTATTATTAGCGAGGCATTATTATCTGTCATGTGGATTGTAAACTGCCTTACTGTGAGTTAGTTCATGTGGATTGCTCTGCATCAAGCTCCTAACCCTGCCGCAGCTACTCTTCTGTAAATTTCCACGCGGACACACTAATTTCGAGATCAGAATCCAAGGAGGATTTAATGAAGCTCAGCAGCACTCCAGGATGTGTACAGAGCCTCCCACCACGGAGCCCAACCTCCAGCAGGACTTGCGCCCGCTACAGGCAGTGAATAATAGCACTGGCAGGTCTGACCAGGGAGAGGAGGCTGAGGCAGTGGAGAAACAGTTTCAGTGCCTGCGCTGTGAGGTGTATGATCCTTCTCTCGGCTCCTCTACATACAATAAACTTTCCCACCTAGCCATGTTTTTCAGCCAAAGGGATCTTAAGACTGCTGGAAGGTAGAGCTGGAGTGGGCGGGGGGCATTGACATTGAAATTGCCAACTCCCAGCTTTGGAGAATGACTTGGTTTGGAGCTGCTGGAACAAGACCAAAGCCAGTGACACTGCGCAGGAGAGAAATAGCAGCAGAAAGTGTGGGGAACCTTTCCTCACCCTGATGCCTGAACAAAGGGAAGCAGGTTTAGCAAGACAGACAGCAGTTGCTACAAAGGGGAATGTTTCTTACAGTCACTGTGCACAGCATAGGAAGGCAGCAGGCTGATGGGGGAGAGATCATCTTCAGGTCCCTCTATCACTGAAGGGGACCCCTTGGGAGGCGTCTTACCGGTGGGCAGGGGCAAGGTGGAGACCGTGTTGAGCAGCACCACACAGACAGCCACAACATCCCATAACTTCATCTTAGATCTCCTTCCAACACGGGCCCCTGGCAGAAAGGAGAAACAGGGTTAGCTTCCAGCTGCTGTGCTCCCCCAGTTCTGCTCACACCCTGCCAGTCCTGAGACAAAGCTGAGCAATCTTGCACTCCAGGATCAGACTGGTCCACCTGGGTCAGGCCTGACGACAGAGTAGGGGAAAAAACTTGTTACCAGTTCAGCCTCCCATAGCAAGTGATGGGCTCTCCCCAGCGAGTGAGTGATATGGGAAAGGGAGGCACAGGATAGCCTCCAATTCCTCTATGCCCAAGAGAGCTGTATTGGGCCATGTGGGCAGGCAAGCCCCAGGAGTCTGTTTGTAGGGACGTAGGAGTGTGATCATGGCCCTGCGCTGGCTGGCAGGCAGGTCACCTTGTGCTTTTCCAGCACTCGGGTGGTGTCAGGGCACTTATTCCTGGGCTGGACTAGGAAGGACCAGGCCGATCTGGGGTGCTGGGCTGTGCAGATTTAATGTGCTACAGGCAAATCTTCATTTCCCTTTATCTCAGTTCTGCTTCTCCTCTCCTCACCTTTTTTGTTTCCCCTTTTCTCTTTCTTTTCCTCTTTCATCTTCCCGGCCCTTCCCTTTCCCCTTTCCTTTCCCCTATTCAGTCCTCTTTCCTCTTCATTTTTTACTCTCCTTTTCTTCTTTCTTTCTTCTTCACTTGTCCCCTTTTTATCCTTATCCTTTTCCTTTTCCCCATTATTTCTCCTTTCCCTATCATATTCCTCTTTTCTTCCTGTTTCCCTTTCCTTCAAGATTTTCTTTTAAATTCCCTTTTCTCCTTCCTCTTTTGTTCTCTCTTTCTTTCTCTCTCTCTTTCTTTCTCTCTTTTCCTCTCTCTCTCTCCCCCTTTCTCTCTCTCTCTTTCCCTCTCTCCCCCTCTTCCCCTCTCTCTCTCCCTCTCTCCCCCTCTTCCCCTCTCTCTCTCCCTCTCTTTCCCTCTCTCTCTCTCTCCCTCTCTTTCCCCCCTCTCTCTCTCGCTCTTTCCTCTCTCTCTCTCCCTCTATTTCCCTCTCTCTCCCCCTTTCTCTCTTTTTCACTCTTTCTCTTTCTTTCTCTCTCTCTTTTTCTCTCTCTGTTTGTCTCTCTCTCTTTCTTTCCAGTCCTCTTTCTCTTCCCTTCTTCTTTCCAGTCCTCTTTCTCTTCCCTTCTCCTTTCCCTTTCCTTCTCTCCCCTTCCCTTTTCCCTTTTTCTTCTCCTCGCTCCCCGACCGCCCTGCTCGCAGTCTGCCACGGCACGTACCCGCTGCCCAGAGGTGACAGCCGCGCTCAGCCCGGTTCGGCTCCCCGGTTCGGCCTGGCCCGGGGGGCAGCACAGGGCAGTGTCCGGCCCAGGAGGCGCAGCGGGGGGACCCGCGGCCGTCCCGGTCCCGCTGCGGGGCTCGGGGCGCGGCCGCTGCTCGGGGCGCGCTTTCCCCGCCGGCCGCTGCCTTCGCACCTCGCCGAAGGCAAGGGGGGGCTACGGGGCAGCCCTGTGTCCCCGGGGACAGTACCCGCCCGACCCACCCGCCCCTCCGCGCACTCCGCCTCGTTCTCACCTCTGAGCTGGTCTCGTCGGACCCGAGATGGACATTAACGCAGTGGAGTCGAGCGGCCGGACGGGCGATGCATGTGGGCAGGTCGGGGTTCCGACCGCCGGTACCCTCTTTGCACAAAGGAGGGGGGAAGGGGGAGAGACGTGTGGAGAAGGGGAGTGAGGTCGCAGGTCTAGATGGAAGCAGCGGGGAGCCGCCAGCACAGTCCCCGGCGGCCTCCCCCGCCGCCGCCGCAGGTGCTATGCCCGCGGCAGGAGCGGCGCCGCGGGGCTCTCTGCCCGCTCCGGCCCCGGGGCCGCGCTCAGCAGCGGCGGGAGCGGCCCGAGCCTCGGGGAGCGCCGCCTGGCAGCGGAAGCTGGCGCTGGGTGTTGCGCTTGGGACCCTGCCTGGAAATCTGAGAAAGACACTCCATCAACAACTGCGGGGAGTCAGATGAAGACATCAGCGCTCCTGTAATGCCAGCTGGTCCAGCACCGCGGGGAGCCGCGGACCGCTAGGACACTCACACAACGGCGGGAAAGGAAAAAAAAAAAAAAGAAAACCACGAGAAAAAACCCCACCCCAGCGGAGGAAGGAAGGGGGAAAAAATAATAATAATAATAAAAAAAATCAAACCACCCCCCCTCAGCCTGCTGTGAGAATCAGAGGCCGGCGCTGGGATTTGTAGAGCCGGTAGCAGCAACAGCGAGGCTTTCTCCTCCAGAGCGGGGTCTCGTCGCGGCGAAAGCTTACATCCAAGCGGGAGCGCGGCGGGAAGCCGGGCCGGTGTCGGGAGCGCCCGCTCCGGCTGGGCCTGGGCTGCCCGGGCGCCGGTGGGGCTGGGCGGGGGCGCGGGGCTGGGCGAGGCGCGGGGGGCGCCGCACCCGCGGGCGGAGGGAGCGCGGAGCCGGACGTGCGGACGCGAGGGCTTTGCCAGGGCGACTCGGCGCCGCAGATGGATTTATAGGGCCCTTTGGCAGTGACGCGCCCTCCGCTGATTCGCTTTCAGACCCAAACACACGCTGGCCCCCCGCACCGGACCCCGCGGAGCCTCCAAATATCTCCCGGCTGAAGTCACCGGCCCGACATACCGTGGGCTGCGCGGCCGCCGGCGCAGTCCCGCGACGCCCGCTTGGCCCCGCGGTGGCGGCGGGGCCGGGCCGGGGTAACCCAACACCGGGTCCCTCCCCAGCGCCGCTCGCCGCGCTCTCGCGGACGGACGGACTGACGGACCGACCGACGGCCGGAGGCGGCGGGGAGGCTGCCCCCTCCTCGCCCCTCGCCGGCCGCAGGTGCCGCGGCCGCGGGTGCCCCGCGGGAGCTGCGCTGCGGGGTGCGGCGTGCGGGACCCCTGCGCAGACCGGCCCCTGCGCGGAGGGTTGACTCGCCGGCGGCCGCGGCGAAGTCGCTGTAAACAGTCTCGGCTTTCAGCTCCGGGCCGTGTATTTATGACTCACGCAGTTGTCCGGAGGTATGAGGTCCTCATGTCGCCGGTGCTGTGGAATTAGCGCGGCGCAGCCCGGGCGGGCGGCTGGGGAGCGCAGGGCTTGTGCGGCGTCCCACAGACCGCTCCCTCTGCCCTTCGCGGCTTCTCCTTTAATATATTCTTTGCTTTTGGGTATTTTATTTTTGTGGGGCGAAGGCGCTCGAATATGGGATGGAGCAGTGAACCCCCCAGGAGACCAACGCGCTCCTGAAGCCCTCGCGCTGGTACAGCCCCGAGAGCCGGAGCTGCGGGACGGAGGGACCCGGGCATGGCTGCCCCCAAAGTTGACACCTGGCTGCGGGTTTGTTTCCGCACGCCCTCCGCTCGTACGGTGTGGTTGTGCATTCACACGTGTGAGCACCGGCTCGTCTCTCTCTCTCAGGAAAGGCGAGCAGCCCCCGGGCAGTTCCTTCGGTGGCCGCTGCTCGGTCCCAGACCCCTGCGGGCACGGCTGCCTGAACCAGTGAGGGCGGCCACGGCTGCACTCCGGGGCGGGGGATGATCCAGCAGGGCGGGGAAACGGAGAAGGGGAACGCCGAGCCTAGTCCCGTCCGTACACCGCCGCCGTCAGCGGCACCACGGTCTGCCTATCCCCGGCTCTGCCCATTCCGCTGCACCACTTCGTCTGTTTTATACCATTTTCTCTGTCCTCCTTTCTTTCCCGTGTTCGCCCCTCTGGCCGTTCCCCTTTGCAAGTCCCAGCCAACCGAGGCCCCGCAGGAGAGAATACAGGAGGCAGGTGGGATCAGCTCCCGCTGCATACCCTAGGCTTTGTACGCAGCCCTTGCTGCACCACTTGCGCTCTCTCTGTATCCCTTGGCTAGGAAGTAGGGTGAGGACCTCGCGTGTGGTCTCCGGAGCCACGGCTGTGCACGCCAACAACACTTGTTTGGTCTTCATCAGTATGAAATGTACAGAATCCTCCAAGCACTCAGCTCTGAAGGAGACCTCAGGCCAGGAGCTGTAGCTCTGTAGAGTGCGTCATAGTCACCTCTCTGGATGTAATGAGAGTGAGTTGCAATCCCCGTGCCCTCCACAGTCAAAGTAGTGAAGGTTTTTGAGATGTTTATTGGAAATGTAGGGGGTCTGCTAAATGTCATCTGGATGGGCTGCCAGGACAAATACTCCTGCAGGAGACATCTAAATTTCCATCAGATGACAAAATGGAGAGATGAACATGAACCTCCTCATGCAGCCCTTTGGGCAGCATGGCTTTTCCATCATCCACCTATTGAGGAGAAATTTCACAACTATCTTCCACTAAATGGGGCATTTGTGATGAAGTGGGCAGCTTTTCTTGGGAACATGTCCCATGTCTACAGAAGCAACAGATTTATGACTCAGAGATAATGTCTGAATGAATTACTTTATTAGATTTTTTTTAACTTCAGGGTATTTCTTTTCCTAACTGTGCCATTTGGAGAAAGACTAATTTGCAGAAAGGAGATTTCTTCTAACTACAGGAGAGTAAAATACTCCCAAATTTTACCTCTCGTTACAAATGTTAAAGAGTAATATACATGATGTAAATGTTCACTTAAAAGTAATTTTTTTTTTACAGCACAGACAATCCAGTGATAGGCTCCTGGAATAAAAGTTTCTGAAGTGCAGCTTCTTTGCAGACAACAACAGATGGGCGGAACAACGACAGAAAAATCTGTTGAGTAGAAATCGGTTGTATGCTATCTGTACAATAAAGACATAGGCATCTGATAAATGCATGCCAGAAGGGGACAGGAGAAGGCATTACAACAAGCAGTGCTTAGTTTGGTTCAGCGATACTGTTCAGGTTATGCTACCTCTGTCACAAAATTATTTGTGCGTAGTCCTGGGAAGGGCAATGGATGCAAGTGCTGTATGCACCAAGTGCTGTATGCACAAAAAGCCATTCCCAGCTCCCAGCCTGAGCAGAGGAATGGATACAACATGGTGCCTCCATTAAAGTTCAGGGACAGAGACATGTTGAAACGAATGCCCTGTTTGCAGTGACACAGAGTCCTAGTATTTTAAGTAAAAGATCATTAGTTAAAGCCTTACTGTACATATTGGATAAAACAAGCCCAAAATATCATTCTTTTGCATTGTTTTTGTCTGTGCAAAGCCACTAATTTTCTTTAAATAACGTAAGGTAGTGAAGCCAGGACAGATTGTCCATCTATAATACTGCAGGAGTTTATTTTTCATTGCTATTAAAAGCTGCTGAAAGCCCATTTTTTAACTTACGCGTTATTTAGCTGATGTGAACCATAGTGAAGGGAAATGTTATGCAGATGTCTTAGCTGCACTAATAGGAAGGTTAAAATAAATGGAGAGAAAACCTGCTAGTTCTTAATCACAAAATAATGTACCTGCCTCTCCCTGCGCTGCTGGTGCAAGTCTCTTGCTATGGAGAGTTACTGAGAGCCCTGTAAACTCTTGCTTCATGAAAACTAAAGTAGCTGCTGAAAGATTTTCATAGTTCTATTGAGCTAACAAAAGCTACAAAAACTTCAGAATTAATTATATTTTTCTATGGAGATCATAAAAGTGTTTAGGAGCTGCTTGAGAGAAAACTCTTTTTGGTGAAGAAAAAAAAAGAATGTCTGCTGTCAAGAAAAAAAAACAGGAAGAGAAAAATGACCCATTCAGACCTAAATAAAGTGTGTCTTTACATTGTAAAGGTTGCCTCTTTTAAAACAAGCTAAAAAGCTGCTTGACATTATGCAGTATAGTCTCATTTTTTGTTTATGTGTCAACATGATGTATAGATCTCTTAAGATGTCAAGCGCTCCATATTGTAATTTCTAAGATATCTTTGAAATATGAAACATGATTTCTTAGTCATAGTATGACTGCTCACGCAGTAAGTGGTGGTTTCTTTGATATTAATAACAGAGGAGACTGTGCTGTTGTTGAAGCAAGTGCCCTTGGAAGTCATCTGAGTACCAGGAAAATGCACGGAGCGGCTGCACGCTTGAGGAAGCAGTTGTGTGTTGGGCCACAGCTGCCTGATCCTGCATGATGTCAAATGCCCTTGGTCAGCCTTAAACCTTCAGGAGATCCCTGCAGCATTGGGCCATTGCATGAAACTTAGCTTTGAGCATTCATTCCCTTTCTTTCTTTAAGATGATTAAAGTTTGTATTGAATTCGTTGTTTTGGGGACATGGGTGGCCATTCTCCTCTGTGCTGACATCCAACACTGGACCTATCGTTCCTGCATCTCACAGGACATGTATTATGGTGATTTAACTGATGGGCAAGGGGTAAGACATTGACTTAGGTGAGAACTAGAGTGAAAATGTGGCAGTACAGATATCCTCCTTGGCAGTGCAGGTCTGTTGGGGCCTATGAGGTGCCTAGCCTGTGCTGGAGCCCAGATTACCCGTGTTGCTCAAGCAATCTAGCTAAAGGTATCCCTAATTACTATGTTTATTAGAATTATTGTGGGCCAGTGCCAAGGTCTGTTCTTTTGCCTGGGGGCTAACTGCTACTTGGGATCTTTGACCACATCCTTCCCACTCCCACCTAGAGAGGATGGCTGCATAGGGTGGCTCCTGGCCCCTGTGGACTCCTGCACCCATGTGGGATGGGGTTTCCTGGGACAGCATGGGTCCCAGCATGCCAGTGACTGTTGTACCAGCATGATAGCATCAATGGTTGGGCCCGGCAGCACCCCGGCAGTGTTTATTTTCCCGGGATAGGTGCAGCCAGCATGTCTGCACGTGCTTCAGGCAGACCTCCCAGTGCAATGGAAGCAAGTCCAAAGCACGCGCGCTTCACTTGCTGTGGTGTGAGAAGGGGAGAAGATACTATGTTTCTAAAATTGGTTGAGATGTGGCAAACAGGGCTGGAAAGCAACCTTCTCATCTCTTTGGACTGATACTGCAGAACTTTACTGTAGATACCTGCTTGTATTGTTTAAGTTGTATATTATAGGTAAAGTTTAATGTGCCATGGGGAACACTGTAGGCAAACTGTGTTTAACAGTTCATCTAGGCAGTGTCCTGTGCCCAAATTCCTCCAATAACTGAAGTTCCTTTATCCTTTATGAGGCAGTTTCCAGGGAAATATGAGCAGATCATGCAAAGCTTTTCTGCTAAAGCCTTTCATGCAGTAGTTCTCTAGCAGAAAGCCACTCGAAGGACTAAGGAATCATAAACTCAAGACCTATTTTAGTTGCATACTTCAAAGTTAAGCCTCATAACAGAGTGTTTAAAACTTGCTAATTAAAAGTAATTGTAACAGCTGTCACATGCTGCTACTCTTTTAATTGACATTAACCACAGCTGCATCTGTATTATGCTGCCACTGGGTATATTTAATCTCAGAATGTGTCACCTTCTGAGAGATTATGAGATCATAAAAGCATGAGGGTGACATATTTGTCAGGGTTGAAGGTCACTAATCTGTGCTGAAAGCAGCCAGGAGGAGCAAGTCATGTAGAGGGACAACTGGAACAAGCAGCAGCATTTTGCAAAAGTGGTGAGCTTTTCCATTTGGATTCTCTCTCCCAAGGGTTTTTTCCATATTTCTGAATTTGAATTCTGCTGTCAGCTCTTGGCATAAGATATAAGGAAGGTCATTCAGAAGTATTCATTAGCTTGTAAGTTCTGCCAGGATAAGCTGTTAAAAAAAAATACTGCAAAAAACCACAAACCAAACCCCATCAAATTTTATGAGATATGGAGCAGAAGCTTGGTTCTTTTGGATAAAGACCCATCTTAGCCTGTTACTAAGGATAGGAAGAAATATCTCAGTAGTCTGAATGACTGTGGTGCATTCAGCAGAGTATTTAGCTGTTTGCTTACGGCAGATTTGCAGCTCTAACTGCGTTGCCCTTGTAAACCATTGGAATGTCAGATAGCAGTGGTTATCCCTAGCCCTAGTGGTTAGGCAGATGTTTCTGTTGGGATGAACAGAGACACATTGTAATTGGGATTGGTTATGAGAACAACTGGGCTATAAATCTCTGCTCCTTGCTTATGTGTGCATCATCATGTAGAGGCAATTAACTGATACATTGTCTTCTCTTGCAAATGTGAAATTATGAAAGTGTTTGTTTAACTTTGCTTCTATATAAAACAGTTATAATGTGTGCTGAGCATTAGCTTGTAACGCACCAATGTGCTGGCTTAAACTGGGAATACTTCACTATTACTGAAACTAGAAACATTTATTTGGTCTCTGTGTTCAAAAAGTGGCATTTATGATTATACTTTAACAGAGCAGAAAACTTATGACTTGTTACAAATTCAGAGAAAATAGCTCACAGACAAAATAAGTATAACAATAATTAAAAGGGCTGTGAATATACAGATGTGAAAATCTTCAGCAGTTAAGAAAAATGTTATGAAAATTTGAGGCTATATTCTGGGATGAAAATGCAAACTGACACATTTTATTTATACCAGACTTCCTTTTAAGTCACTCAGTAGGAGCAAGTCAATTTTGCCTTGTGTTTTATGAAATCTTTGCACGGATTGTACATAGACCTCTTTCTCCTTTAGCAAGAAAAAGTGTGAGGGACTGTACCATCATCTTGCCTGCACCTCTGAGCTCTCCATGGATAGTGAGACTCTGAAGTGCAATGCTGTATGTGATCTTCAAGGAAGTTCTCTCAAGATTATGTTTACCATCTTGGTTCAGCATAACAGTAAAACATTGATTTTGAGCTAAGGGTGATTAACATCCTTAGATACATGCAAGCTTCTTGCAGAATTGGTTCCTGGATCTTTAAATGTCTCAGCACGAAGCTATATTTTCACTGCTTTTGTGCAGGGGAAGTGAAAAAAAAAGCCTAGACAGTATTAATCAGCAAACTGAAATAGAGTGTAGACATTTAGGAATGTAGAGGTGAGTAAATGAGGGAAGGTGTGAAAGAATCCCAAGCCTGATCAGTCATTTTTGCCAGAAAGATATGATCAGTTTGAAAAGCGATGTCAAAAATGTTAAAATTTGCAACACAGCTTCTTAAACACCAAAACCACATTGTAAATCTTGGATTGGAAAGATGTTACAAAGCTTCATGGATAACTGTTGGTAAATTTTGTACAAAGTTTTTGAAGTATCTGCTGTCTTAGATTTGTGCAAGTTAATACAAAATCCATATTGGGAACTGTGTTTGCTGTTCTGATTCCAGCAATACTTCCATTGACTTAATTCTGATGATTTCTCAAGAGTTGCTTCCAGAGTCGGTGTGGTGCTGCTGTATGAGGAGTAGTTCCAGCAGGCTTTTACAGAAGCTATTACCTGTAGTGAATTATTTTTGTCTTACATCAAATTACCCCTTTATCCCCCTTTCTCTCTTTCCAGATCCTTTCCCAACATCACTCTTTTCATAAAATATCTCACCTGTACTCTCTAAGCCACTGTTTGAGGTTTATCAGAACTTCTGGTTTTGTTGTGGGAATGGAAATGAGAAATGGAAACGAGAAATGGAAGCAAAGAGAAATTTATTTTTGTAAGAAGAAATTCACTCTTGTGCAGGAGTTAAGATTATATAATTATTAAGTAAGATCCCAATGAATCAAATTTTCTGAAAATGGGTAGAAGGGTAGCTTCCCCACAGCTTTCCTTGATTTTTCCCTTTGCATTTTTCTTCTAGGACCTTTAGAAAGAAGCTGGGGAAAAACTGAGGAGTCTTCTCAGGATGAGCATGTGATATCACAATGGAAGCTCTTAAAGGATGCTTGTTCAAATTAATTACTTTTTTCTTGACATTTTTAAAGCCAAATTTGCATTTTTAAAGTGAGGATGAATCTAAAAGCAAATCTTAACAGCTTTGTCTGTTCAGGGCAAAAAGCCTCCTCACAAACAGTCCTTTGCTGTAGGAATGGACTATGTCAAACAATACAACATGTGAGGAAAATTCGGGGAGGATTTAATCGAGGTAGCTTTTGATGTCAAATCAGTTGCTGAAATGAAGGAGTCTTCCCTTTCTGACAACCCAGGGTACAAGGCCAATTCTGGCTCCAGTCTCTGTCAGAATTTCAGTGATGTTTTGCTCCTTCGATACTCCTTTGCACTTCACTGTTTCAGGATGGCCAGAGCAGCTTTCACATTTCCATACTGCAGCCTTGCCTGCTTCACTCTCTACAGGTGCTACAAGCAGCACCTCCCACCCACTATTAGTGATCCTTCCATTGCTTCTCACCCCTCTCTTCATGGATTCTCTGAATCCATGGATTCTCTTCTGTACCTAAAACCTGCTCTCTCATCCTCTGCCACTCAGCCTTTCATCTCCAATGATGATCTCAGAGACATGAAGGGCTTGTGCCTGGGTGCAGGCAGACAAGAGGTGTGGTGTTGGGGGCACCTGCTCCTGGGATCATGGGAATGCAGGGTGCAGGTGCCAGGCACAAGTCCTTCTACTCACAGGTCCAGCACTTGCCTCTCTGCTGGCAATATAAGACAAAGGACTAATTTAAACAAAAAACAAAAACCAAGCCAAAACCCCAAGACCCCTCCCTCCCCAAAAGAACAGCCAAACCCACAACATTGATTTGCTCCCTCAAACACAAAACAAAGAAAAATAAGCTCCAAACCAAAAGAACTGTTTGGTACTGAGTCTTCTGAACACATAATTTCATCTCTGTTCTCTTTATAGGAATTCCAGTAGTCCTTAGCACATTCCCCACTTTGTACCAAGGTGGCTACGGATTTTAATGAGTTGTGGGGGTTTTTTTGTGTGTTTTTTTGTTTGTTTGTTTGTTTGTTTGTTTTTGTTTTGGTTTGGTTTGGTTTTTTTTGGTGGGGGAAAAAGGTACCAGGGGAATGGAATTAGGGTAGATACACACAGACCTTTGGCACTGATGTTCTTGAATCGTCTTTGAATCATCTTTACCCCTTTGATGTTCCTTTATTTTGGGGAAATCCCAGTGAAAGATTTTGGGAGAGGTACTGTGGGTTGGTCCCCCTCCACCTCATTTTTGTCAGGCAGCTTGGGTGCCCAAATGAGAAGCCAATTTGCCACGTGCCTTTTCAGTAGTTCACAGAGGGCACAGCCTCTACTCAGCCTACCTAAGAAGTGAAGAGCAGCTCTGCGTCTTGTCAGTGGTGTTAGAGGAAACCGGGAGTGGCTAGTCTCATAAAAGAGGTTTCTCTGCAAAACAAGCTCAGATGACAACAGGTCTATAGGGTGGGAGCAGGGGAGAGAGGACCTGTTTTCTGATACTTAGATTCATGTTGGCAGGAGCCCTCAGAGGTTTGTTTTTCACACACAGCATTTGTTTTGTGTTCTGGACTGGCTGCCACAAACACTTGCATCCATATAGAAACACATACACTTGACTCCCAGTGCCCTATGGTCCTGAAAGACCTTCCCTCCCTCCCCGAAGCTGCCACTGCTGGGATGACTTGACCACCTAATTTGTGAGGTATTTCTTGCCTAAGTTTTCCTCTCCACTGAGCAGTGCTCTGGGATGAATGCTCCTTTTGTCTAGTCCTTGCTGTGTGCATACACTGCATATGCAACACATAGATAGATATTCCTTCCTCTATAATTTCCCAGAGCACAAAGGCCAGAAGGAACTTAGTCGTACTTCCTCTGGTTTCAATTTTCCCAGTTTTTTGTGGCAGAAAATTTGCAGGCATCTCCTCACAGAAAAAGAGGTAGCCTAGGGAGAAATGTGACTCTTGGCTTGTTCCCTAGCACGAGGGGAAAGACAGCATGGGAAAATGCAAGGGCATAGGCCCTGAGCACAGCAGAATGTATTTAAGAATCACCATGTTCAATGAATTATTGCTAAGCTGATGACACCTTAGAAGACAAATGCTAACAGTGGTGTTATGAGTATGCAATCTCTCAGGTAAGGTTTCTGGGATGTCAGCACGTGTCTGACAGGCAAAGGGAACTGAAGTGCCTTCAGCTTTCAACAGCTGCACTCCCAGTAACTGGCTATACAATCACCAAAGCTGAAACAAACTCTGCATTTTTCTGTCTGCTCTCTGTGTATCTACTGCAGCTTGTGCTGACTAGGAAATGGAAAACACATGGGAGTAGTTCACCCCCTTGGCTTCATCACAGCTATATCAGTTTTCCTGCAAGATTTGGAGTTAACTTGGTACAAGCAGTGTTAGCAATCTTCAGTACAATCCATGCAAGAGTTTTTGTGTCACTTGCAGTCTGTGAAGAGGGAGTGTGACTGTAAAGATAATGATATGTCTGAAATGGCTGATTACTTTTTGGAAATTACCTGGAAGCTCAGTTAATAGGTAAGTTTTTACTGTCATCTGCAGTCACTAATGATAATATTAAATCCTACTGTAAAACATGGTAAGCAGCTGTACTCCTGGTATTTTACTTGGGAAGACACCTAACCCCAAACTTCTGTATGGAGAATAACTCCGTAACAAAGCCCCTGAAATGTGGAAAACTGAAGAGTCTGTAATGACTCAGCTTAGACTGACATCCTGAGGAGCCTGGGACTGTGTTCAGAGGAGCTGGCTGCTATTTGCTGTGAGTTACATTTATTTCTCTGTAGTCCAGGACTTCACCCATGTTGGAAAGGTCTATTATTTGCTGCCCTGAATGTGGAGAGGCTTGCAGCCCCTTGGCTGACAGTCCTTGCTCACCTGGGCCTCTTCATCCCCCTGATAGCTTTCAGATTCTCCTTTGGGGTCAGACTTTTGTGTGTCTTCTGAGCTTCTGCTTTTACATCTGTACATGATTTACAAAGGAAAATTTTGCATTTTGATGTGGTATTAGATGTTTTTCAGAAGCCTTTTTGTCACTGCTTTGTTTTAAAATTCTTACTCTTTCTCTAGCTGCATCAGGATCTAGATAATCTGGAAATTTACCCTTGATTACATTCCCAGCGTTTGCCTGGGAATCTGCACTCCTTCCCTCTGTCTTGTCTCTTAGGTGCTGTTTCTTAAGGACCTTTACTGAGAAGCATAGTTGCAGGAGGAAGATTTAATGTTTGAGTCACTGCTTTTTCCTATGATGAACTCTGACTTTAACCTTTTTGAAAATGTCATCACTGTATCTCCTAGACCTGCACCTCTTCCATTTGAAATACTTGATTGTGTATTTGTCTTGTCTGGATATGTTGTAATAAATTGAGCTGGCTGAAGTTCCTTCCTTACAGTATAATAGTAAATTCTTTGATTAGGTGTCTTTAAATTGTATTCAGTATCTGATAACTTTTACAAGTAAACATTGCATCTCCTAGCTATTGCATTAGAAAATGTAAGTAGTAGTTTGTGTGAAAAAGCGTCATCGTAAAACATAAATATCAAAGCAAGTGAACTGAAATTCAAAGCAAAAATAAAAATGTTCTCATAGCTAATGACAAAATTATGTTTAGACTTCTTAATGAAGATTTTCTTGAGGCTGACATGAGTTCATGAAAAACTGTTTATTTTGCCAGTACACCTTTCCCTGACAACACTTTGTTTATAGACACTTCTAGCTGTGATGCCTCTCATCCTGGTACGCTGCGCACGAAAAAATTGCCATGATTTGTTTTGCACATGCCTCCAGTGCTCCACCAGCCACTAGCGAATACTATACTACTTCTTTGCTTACATTCGGCTTCAGTATTTGCTTTAAAGTAATTTGCTTTTCACAGACTTGGTGAAGCCCTCCAGGGTTTGAAACTGAGCTTTTTCTCTCTCTGTGAGATCTGGTCACACCTTTCATCCTCCAAAGGGCTAGCGGATAGTAGCCTGTTTGTCTCACCTGCTCATAAATTTATGCAGACTGGGCAGCTGCTGCTTCATCCCTGAAAGTCCCTGCCCAGAGATGCCATAGATACTGCTGCCCTTTCACTCTGTAAATCAGAACTGAAAGCTTCTTTCCCACAGGACTCTCATCTGTCAGCTGGCTGTGCATGCCGAGCTGTTCTATTGTAGATCATTTGGAAAGCATCTCTTGGCCCTGATGCTCAGAGGGACTGAGAGCCCCCCCTTGTCCATGAACTCTGATGGGGGGTGAAATGGCTTTGCAGAGTAGAGCCTGTCATGTCACAGGCTGAGATGCTCTGAGCTAGAAGGGGTGGCAGGTTTCCCCTGACCCAAAGAGAAGCAGGACTAAATTGTTCCGTTGTATTTTGCTTAAAAACTAAAGATCACTTATGACCTGTATGTTTTAAGAAAAATAACTATTAAAGGAAAAAAGTGTTCCATTTCTGGGCACAGGTGACAAGATAATGCAGTCCAGCAGTTTGATTAAAATAGCTTTTCTATTTTTAAGGGCAATTGCTTTAAAAGAATGTTTGGCTTTTGTGTGGGTGATAAAATCCTGAAAACCTCTCAGGATAGCACTTGGTTTTAGTGTTCTTGATGATAGGACAGTAACTATCATACTTATAGTCTTTCAAAGCATCACTATGAAATAAACCTACTGGACTAAATACATTCATTTGAATGTGGCATATTCTTGAGCACTTCAGTTTTACTTTTTAAACAGAAAACCTGATGCAAACTGACCTTTAACTCTCAATTGATTCCAAGCTGTTAGAAATTCAACAATTACGTTTCCAGTGACAACGTGAATTGCTGAATGTTCCGCACTGAAGTTCCAGAGTCACACACACACACACACACACACACACACACACACACACACACACACACACGCACAGAGACACATACCTGACTCCCAGCCCAAAAATACACCAGAGTGCAGACAGGAGCCTGGTAAAGCCATGGGAGACACAGGATGGATTTTGTTGACAGGTATAGGTCCTAACCCAGCGAGTTTGTTTATTCCTTCTGCAACAAGTCGAAACAGTTTTGGTAACACTGTCAGCATGCCACTGCTGCTGTTGACAGCAGGAATAAACATCACCCGAAGGGTATGAGAGAGGCTGCCATGGCCCACTGCTGTGAAAGGGAGAATCCCTTGTTTCCTGTGCAAGATGGGCACTGCTGTTCTCATTGTGGGCTAGGCTGCTCTTACTATATTAAGGCAGAGGAAGAAGATGAATTAGATGAATTGCTGTTAGTATGTTGTCTATTTGTAAGTATTTAGCCTAACAACATTTTTTGTGTGTTTTGAGAGAGAACCCATTGGCTTTTAAATCCTGGCCCTGGAAAGAGTGCTAGAGAAGCTGGAGTTCTGTGGCCATTAGCCCTTGGTTCACATCAAGTTTTCCTGCTAGAAAAACTCTGTTATAAAAAATATATTAGCTTAGATTCTTTTATGAGCAGAAGCCTTAGCTGCTGCTGGGTTTGAAATATTATACTACCAGCACTCATAATATTGTAGTCAGTCATTTTACATTGTGGTGAAAAGTAGTTGTAGGAAAGGAGAAATGAAAATTTAAAAGAAGCTCAGTTAGATAGGAACAGTGTTCACATCTGATCAACTCCATATACAGAAAGAACACTTCTGCAGACAGTGTATTGACTCTAGATGCTGAAAAGAGCTGTCTTCTGCATGCAGAGATAATTATTTCACATAAGCTTTTCCTTTTTCAAGTTTACCAAAGGCCCAGTTGTCACTTAGTATACGTGGATGTTGAATTACTGGGACCAAGTTTTTAGTCTGACATGGTCAGGTAAGGCATTTCTGCCATACAGAAATGGGAGTTAGTTTTATAGTGAGTAATTTGCACTTTCATTTGCAACTACTTGGAGTAAATCCTTATCTGCAACCAAAGGTTGCCTGTGCAAACAGCGACTTTCATGCTTGGTTTGCTCCCCATGGCAGGGGGAGCTGGTGCCTGAAAAATTGACTCTTACTTTAGGGCAGGTGCAGTTTAAATTTTGTCTCTTCAAATTATTCTCACTGGGGGAAAATGTATTTTTTACTTTCATATTTTAAAAATGCCAAAAGATATGCAAGCTGACTGCTGAGTTATGGAATGTGCCACAAATGCTGCAGGTGGATACAGGCAGAGGGAAAAAGGAGAGGACAAACAGGCAAAGGGAACTGCACCATGGCTGCAAACACCACGGTCATTCTGTTTCAGTCCCCTTGGCATCAGGAAAGTCAGACCATGAGTAACTTGTTGGAAGGGGAGAAGGGAAATGGCTGAAACGGGGTGTGTGATGAGGAGTGATGAAAGGACATATGCACATTACAGCTGGAATTGGTGTGAGGTGGGACTAGAGCACAGAGCCAAGATGGATTGGGCTGAGGATGTCCAGCCTAGCTACAGAAATGTCGCTGGGGCTCATGGATCCATTCCACTACAGGTTTCGATATTTGTGGGTGATTTTGATCCTGATTCAATGACTTTGGAGGGAAAAGTAAAACTTCACTTGAATGTTTCCTACTAGACCCTGGGAGCTGTCTTCCCCATCACTGTGGGAGTAGTGGGTGATGCTGTGAACAGCCACTAGAACTTTTATTTCTCCCTTCTTTGATGTACCCAACCTTGGTGCTGCTGAGAACCTGGCTAAAGAGAAAACAGCCCAGGATAGCTCCTAAAGAGAAAGACGGGCCAGGGAGAAGTGCTCTGGTGAGCAGACAGTGTGGTTTTCACAACCCTGGAGGCTGTGAAGTGAAGCTTAGTGAGGTGAGTAATCTCGGCCAAGGTTGCAACATCCCTGTACCAGAGGATATTAATCTAAATTCTGCTTTGCCTTCATGTAAACTATTTCCCTCTGGAGCAGCCTTCACTGCTGCAGCTACACATTTTGTTTCACAGACCCCAGACTGTCAAGCAACCTCACACAAGCATGCGTTGAGCTCATCTGATTGAGCTACATGTGTTTACTTTGTTATAGGTCAACCACTTGAGCCTACCCTCAAGATGAACTTAATGTTTGCAGAGGAAGGGCAGCAGCTATGTAATACTGGAACAGGCAGAAAACAGAATCACAGCTTTGAACAATAGGAGAAGTGCTCTCTGTCTTTACTAAGTATATATTTATATGAGGATATACAACTATAGAAAAAAATTACCACACTCTTCTGTGGTGTTTGACTAGAATATAGAAATCTGGTAGGTAAAATAGAAATTTCTCAGTGCCAATTTTGCATAAGCCTGGAAACAGGATATCTACTAAGAAGCATGAATCTGGTGAATATTACAAAAATGGAGCAAAACACAGCCATAAATGTTATTTATGAATATAGCTAGGCTTTCCATGTGCTTAAATGCTTTACCTGCAGTGGCTGATTGTGGTCATAAGCCAGGGACAGAAAAATGAACTGAGTGGTAGCAAACCTTTGTTGACAATAAACCTCACTGAAAACACAAATAAAGCTTATTATGTATCTAAACTAAATTTGGGGTAACTGTAAGACTGTTTTTGTTTGTTTGTTTGTTTATTGTTTTAATGCCAGAAAAGCAGTAGCAAGGGCTTTGGTATGACTTACAACATTGTACAAAAAACCCCTTAGTATCAACTCTTGTCTTAATAACACAAATCCATTTGTTCTAAAATGTTGTCATTTTGACTTGGGGAGACAGGCTTAATTAAACATACACTTTCTGCTCATTTTCATCTTGTGAGATTTTAAATGGAAGATTTAAATGAGCCCCTATGTTGACTAGGTTGCTCATAATTGAAATCACAGAACTTAGTAGTGCAAACAGAAGTTCAAGCTCTCTCTATAAAAACCAACACAAGAATAAACACTGCTCTCTCTGGTGGCTTTTATTATTTGCATCCTAGCTTTACAGCTAAGAAGGTGAGGATTTGAGAAACAAGCATTAAAGGCTAAAAAGAACTCATTCAAGCAGCCCTAAGAAACCAGTATAAATGAAAAATTCCGTTTCTCCTAGGCCTTGGGCTATCTTTGGGTGAAAAAAATTTGAATCGTGAGATGTTAGGAGCATACTTCTCAGTACTTCCAGTGCAAGCTGCTTCATAGACTTTCCACCTTTTACTAGTCTCTAACCCTTCAAAATAATTTCCTAGGTGACCTGTCATGGTATTCTCCTATCTCCATACAGTTCTAGTTCCTTTTGTTGAGTGGCTGGAGCAATGTGGTGAACTTCCAGAGCTGAGGTGACAGATATGGCGCGATCCTTGTGCATCTCCTGCTGGGTTTGGCAGAGGGCAGCTCTTCCCATGACGGATGTGGGAAAGCAGCCCTGATGCTGGTGGGAGCTCCTGTTCTGAAATGCTGCAGGGATAAGGCTGGCATTGTGTCTTGCTCGCTGGACAGTGGAGTGCAGCCTATGTGTAACTTTTAGTCAACACAGGCACGCACAGATAATAGACCGTTTCAGCTGCCTCTGGGAGCTTCTGTTATAATCTGCCAGAAGATTCTTTCTATGGTTTAAACTCTGACATATGAGGAACGCCAATACTTTATATAGACAAAATGGCAGTTATTTGCCCTCAGGCAGCAAGCTAAAAATGATATTACCCTGTTGATGGATCTGGGTTTAGATAGTTTCAGCTGTAGTAAGTTTCTTCATTTAAACTCTGAAGATGGCTGTGCCAGTCAGCTAAAATAAAAATTGCAGGGTGTCACTGGTTTTCCACTGATTTCGAAGTGCTTTGAATAAATCACCAGGGAGAAAAAATAGTTTTCTTATAGGGACTATTGCCCAGTGCAACAGTAATGGGCAGCCACTCTGCCTTACATAATGCAGCGGGATGAAAGAACTGCTACCCAAACTCTGCTGACCCAAAGTCTAATGGTGCTCCAGTGGCTTCAGTGGCATTCGATTGTGCAGTGTTACTGAGTCTGCTGCAGATAGTGACCCATACTGTAAAAGCCCTTGATGTCTGCAGCCAGCACTGCAGGAAAATTGCTGCTGCCCTGGGGGAAATTGTGTGTGATGATGAACCTCAAGGCATGGCTGGTGGTGCACACCCTGGGGCCACTGTCAGAGTGTCATGCCCTGAGACAGGCAGAGTCAAGGGAGGACAAAAGTCTCGATATCAGAAGGCAATAAAAATCCACCTGCATCTTATCCACAAGATGAAATTGATGTGCTGCAGAGAATTGCTGACAATAAACAGCATAAAAAATGCTGAACGTGAAGTCCTCAATTCTTATTTACAGCAAAGTAACTTTATATCCTCGATGTGTGTAAGTGGTTCTCAAAGAGGAGGATACTGCAATAACTTACAGCCAGTGTACACCTGTGTTAGTTTGAAAATGAGATTTGTAGACCAAACAAGTAGTTGTTTGCTGATTTTGAAGTTTCTCATACATTTAAGACTTGTTAAAAAATTCTAAAAACCGTTTAGTAGCAGCTTTAAACTATGAATTGGAATTTAGGCTGGAGTTTTAAACTGTTTCAATCAAGAGAAGTTTCCTGGGAGAGACAGCTGATATTCTGTAGCTGGCAAAGACCACGAAGTGCCAGCCTCTGTGAAAAACCATCTCCAGTTTTAGTCAAACTATTAGCATCTAGGGTTGCTTGATTGGTGAAGCCCAAAGTGATTGAAGAAATAGAAACTCTGGGCCAGATTTTTATCTTTCTCATACCAATGTAAATCAAGGCAAATTCTCCTCAAATCAGTGGAGTTATTCCAGGCTTACATAAGCTTAGCCAGTATCAGAATCTGATCCTTTTATTTTCAGGCTACTGGAATTCCCAAAGTAAATAATGTGGACAATTGCTCAAATTCTTGTTATGGAATGAAGAAGTATTCTAGTAATAACCACATCAGTTAGATCAGGAAGAAAAAGAAGAGACAGATGGTAGCTAATGAACAAGGCTAATGAAAACAAATGAGCTGGGAGGAAAAAAGACAACTCCATGAAAATCTACAATGACATAAGCAAATTCCTTTAGACTGCAGCCAAGTATAGTTTGGGAAGCAAAGACAGAGATAACCTATATGAGCTGAATAAGTAATTTTCTCATGGTATCACCAACCCAGTGGTTGCAAGTATAGCACTGCTGAAGATTTTATTACCTCATCTGCTCTTGCTGCTAGCTGTTGTGTCAGTTCTTAGGACTGGATGAATACAAAGAACAGCTAGAGGCTGCATCCACTCCTTCCTTATATTTGACCACAAAGAAATGTAAGATCATCTGCTAGCATCAGCTACTGGGCAGTCAGTAGTAACTGCAGTTCTGTCCCTAAGCTCCTAACAATGGATATACAGCAGATGAAATTATTTGATAATTATTATTACTTGAAAAAGCCCTGCAAGTCTTGTTGTCTTCTAAAGATCAGTGTGAAATTATTTGTCTGCTTCTCTTTCCACTAAAAATAACATTTCTGAAGTTTGTCACTCATCTGTGAATCAAGAAAACTATAAAAATATGCGGAACTGTATGTTCTAATATATGCTGAGTACAAGGCTTAAAATTACATCTTCCAATAGTATATTATGTTTTGGTTATATCTGTGGTAGTGTAGGACGTATTTGCATAGCATTTTATTTAATTTATGCAGAAGAATGTAAGTAAAGTAGTGTTTCTCATGCTACAAAGCTGTATCAAAGAATCCTTCCTGCATGGGTAAGCAGGAGCCTTTCTCTGGCTTACTGGCAGGTCAGCTGGGAATTTTCTCCTCTCCCTCAGAAGACAAAGAGGGTAAAACTAAACCTGGCCAGAGGAGATGGCTTCACACTGTGGGATTGATGCTACAACCTTCCTGTGAAGTCCTATACCAGGAACTCCTCCAGAGCAGAGTGCTTTGCCTCTGCCTGCATCTGCTCTGGGGAGGTTGCAAGTGAGCATTGATTGATGTGGTATAATTTCGTTGATGGTTTCCCAGATCCAGTTACCACAGAAAATCATTATTTTCTGAATCACTTCCTGCTGTAATGCAAAACTCAGCTGAATAGAGCAAGAGCTGGAGAAGGACACCAGCAACTGTACTTACTTTTAAGAGTGATTTCACTTTCATGAAATAATCTGCATACAGTAATGAAACTCTAGGTTTGCTCAAAAATCCCTCTGGAAATCACAGTGGCCCATTGAAGTGTGTATGTGGAGAGTGGCTCATTTAAAATGAGTAAAGCTTGCTTGAGTTGTCACAACTTACAACTTTACAACGAGATGGAGAAAGAAGTCTCAGCCACCAGTGGTTTTGCTGCATGACTAACCCTCAGGACACTGTTTTGCCTTCAGAAAGATAAATTTGCAGTCTGATTTGACAAGTGATAGAAAATACTGATGCAGCTGACCATGTGGGACTGATACAGAAACCCAGTGCTACAAGGTAGATGGTTGACCATAACAGTGATGTGCACCTTTTAATGGAGCAACAGGTGGTTGAGGAACTGGCCAACCAATTCTAGCATCAATTTTCCACTTGGTACTTATTTTTGCCAAACCAATTTTCCTATGAAGCAGCCCTAATGAAGTGAATGTCACTGCAACTCTTCCACAATTGCTATTATTTCTGAAGGTCAGACAGGCATACCATGTAGAAACACATAGGGCAACAGCAGTTTTCTCATGGCCTGAAGGCAAACAGTCTTCCCATGGCAAATAGGCCAGGAATTTTTGAAGTGGCCCCTGGGAAGGGATATGAATCACAGCTTGGATGACTTTTGGGGTGGTCTGTGAGTAGGAGGGGATATACGTAGTCATATCTACACAGGAGGATAGTTATAGCTAGGAGGGGAATAATCATTTCCTCAATATAACCTAAGGGCTGTATAGGTAAGGGCAAAACTGGAGTGGCTGAGAGGCTCTTCAGCCAACACAGTGGACTTATAAGAGAGGTAAAGACTTTTTAACAGGGCCTGTAGTGATAGCACAAGACCTGACAGTTTTAAACTGAAAGAAGGTAGATTTAGATTGGACATCTGGAATAAATTTTATTACAGTGAGGATGGTGAGACACTGGCACAGGTTGCCCAGAGAAGCTGTGGATTCTCCATCTCTGAAAGTGTTCAAGGCCAGATTGAATGGGGCTTTGAGCAATACGGTCTAGTTGAAGTGCTCACAGCTGAGGTGTTGGGCTGGATGATCTTCGAAGGTCTCTTTGAAGGCAAACCATTCTATGATTCTATACTGCTCCACCAAGGTATCACTGAAAAGTTCCCTGGATCCTTTCTCAGCTTTCTTCCTAGGTATTAACATTTTTTGCTGGGATATATTTTTCTAATAGTTTAGGAAGGAAGCAAAAGAATGAAATGTGAGGTTGGGATATGAAGAGTTTTTTACACATTTACACATATATGCATATATAATGTGTTTTGATGATTATACAGTTAGTTTTCTACATCAGTTTCATGGAAGAGAAACAATAAAGTGCTGAGAATGAGAACTTATCTTTGAAACCCTCATGAGAAGCTTGGGAGCCAGGAATGGGAGCAATTGTTCATTTCCAGTTGCCCCATAGAGCACCCAGATTGCAAGGCCCAGAATTGTTCTGATCCATTCTTGCTGCTGTATCCCTGAGCTCTACTCACATTCAGAGATCTTTTTGGCTCTTTATGGCTTTTCAGAAGTGTTCGTAATATCAAAAGTATGCTCTGATCACCTGTTCCAGAGGGGAGGGTTCAGAGATGGCATCACACACTCTTTTTTACCACTTAGATTATGTTTGTTGTAATCACGTGCACTATTTTAAGAAAACTTCTAGCTTAGCAGTTTTTATGAAACTGCCTGGATTGTACACTTCTTGTCCAAATCCAAGGCATGCTTCACACTCAATGTCACCTGCAAAGATACTGTTTGGAGGACAGGTCAGAGACAAAGGATGGAGCTGAAGGCCTGGCTTTCAGGACAGCAAATTGTTTTGGGAAGGCCAATAAAGCTAACTGGTTTGATGCTGCCCTGTGCCTATGAGTCCTGCAAAAACCTCACATGGGGACCAAGGAAAATCTCTTACATTTCTACTGGCTAAATCTCAGACTGAAATATTTATGTCCCATTTTGCAACAAGTTCCAGGAAAATTAAACTGTCAGATACCTATATCTATACATATATACACACATCTGGGAGAGCAAGCTCAAAGATTGCCCCGTTAAAGTCCATAACTTCTGTGGAGAGGTAGAAAGAAACAGATTAGTCTTCATACAACAGATATTCAGGGAGGAAGCCTTTGCTGGCCTAGAGATTGTGATCTAGACATAAACAGTAATTTGCTTCAGCACTAAAATATATACCCAACTGAAATTTGATTTTGCTGCTTCAGGCAAAAATTTGCTCCTATGATTTGTAGCTACCTACATAACTACCTCTTTTAACTTCCTGTTTTAAGGATTTATGAGGATTTATTTCCTGTTCTCTCAGTTTGACATTTTAATCAAAATGGCCATTTAATTCCAATTTTCCTGCTAATTTGCCTATTTGCTGTGGTTTTAACCTCAGTTTGACTGGGTTTTAGGGCTCATTTGGAATAATATTAATAGCTATTCAGTCTTAGTGGCACTGTAACTCAGAGATCACTGAGAATTACCTCTACTTCAAATTTAAAGAGTAGGATAATGAACCTGATTAAAATAATTAAGGGTACTGAAAATAACATTGTTAGGGAACATGGTTAAAAAGACTCTTAAACATAACCAAAATAGAAAATTCTAACCCTGTTTCAGCCCCAGGAAAAAATAAAACTCCAAGCCCTCTAAATTTTTAGAGCTATATATGAAGTTGAGAATTGCATCTCTTTTGTGATATTAAGAACAGAGGTCCACCTCCTTGGGAGCATATTGCATGGCTCTTTTTTGGAAGAACACGTCTCTTTCTTGTTATGTAAAGGTAGGTGTACATGAGGAACCATTGTATATAATCCAGGATGGAAATGATAAGTGTAATTCCTTACTAATTCTTATGTGAGTGCTGATGAGAAGGTTGGCTTAATCCACTTCAAGGCAGGGTGCACCAGTGGGCTGATAAATCTCCTCTATCTGCTTCCAAAGGCCACTGCATCCTTCAGCTACACCAGCTACTGCCAATCCAGCTGTGTCTTCTCCATCTCCTCACCTTCTCCTCAGTTTAGAGGACTTGGCTTGGCCTTTGCCTCCCATGGCTCTAAGACGGTTTATTGTAAGGTGCATTCTGTTCCATTTGGTGGTACCCAATGAGTCTTATAATGCGTCTGAATTTTAGGTTCTGCTATGTTTTCTTTGTTCTTTGCTTGATGAGAAAATATTTCTGTAAAATATTTTAACAAGGATGTGTATTTTTTTTAAGCTATAGCTATTTCTGTCTGTTTAAGTACAGGGAGAATAAGACCAGAGAAAGAGTGATACATGTGAATATTGAGATTCCCAAGGTTTTACTCCTGGTCTTTGAGGAAATTTTTCCTTCTTACTCTTAGCTCATAGCCTTTTCTATATTCTGAACTTATGCAAAAAGAATGCCTCAAAGACAATGCTCAAGACCTTGGAGCTGATTTGAACCAATTTATAGCATAGATGGGCCTGATATCCTCCAAGCGTCTTGTGCTACTTTGATGTTTGGACTGTTTGCCTCTTAAAAGCTGAAGTTCCAACCTGAAAGTAAGGAAAGGTTCTTGCACCTAAACGTGGATACAGAAAGGGTTATTAATGAATGCTGCTTTCAGAGCACACAGTGAATCTAGCACAGTGGAGACAGTTACGTGGAAATCTTCAAGCAAAGGTTATAATTATATGCCTGCAGATGACTCAGGATGCATAAAACTACCTTCAAGCGTTGTTACTAAGTTATAACTGTTCTTCAGTTTTAAACCAGTGTTGTCCAAGCTCTAAACAGCTGCGTTGGAGCAGATGCTGAAATTTAGTATTGATACTTGGTTCTGACTGTTACCCAGTGTTAGAGTCCAGCTTCTGTATTGACTTTATTATCCAATGCGATACAGTACAAAGACATAGGAAAAAACAGGGAAAATACTGATCCAAGGGAGGTGTTAAAGTGACATGCTGTTTGCTATTATTATTTACTTCACTAGATTTCTCCTATTGAGAAAGACTGAAACTATCAGCGTATTTCATAGTTGGGACTTGCACCAGAAGTATGGTGAAAGTATAGGGAAAAGTTATTGTGAAAACATAGTAATGTGTCAGCTGCTGCAGGGAGATAACAAAGGAGAGCAGTAGGAGAAGGATGGATACCTTTCCCTCTCCACGATCCTTGTAAAGGTGACTTAACTTTATGTCCTTCCTTGAGGCAAGGCTGAGAAAGCCAGGAATGTTTTTTTTTCACTAGGCTTTCTGCAGAACAGGAGATTTCATGCTGGAAATATAGTTGGGTAGGACCAGTGCATCTGAGGTAGGTGTCTGGTCTTTAAAGGAAGAAGAGCTGGGTCCACTGAATGATGCATTGGCTATTTCAGTCTGAAGTGAAATGACCCTTCTCGCAATCCTGGAAGGGCATGGGTTATATTCACAAGTCTTGGTTTAAGGCTCATGGATACACAGTAGATCTGACATAAGCTGCTCTGCCGTGCCTCAGATTTCATAATCACAGGACAGTTGGATTCCTGACTGACTACTTTAGGCAGGAATTTTGGGTTCCAGCTTACGCCGGACGTGTCAGAGACGTGCTGGCACTTTGAGATGTTGATTACATTACTGTCTCACATAAGGATTTCTGATTCAGTTATTGTGTTTTGTAAGTGATCTACACAGCACAGGATTACCTTTAATACCCACCAGAGTAATTATCAAAGCATGTGGTATCCTGATGACACACTTACAGCTTCACAAGAACGGATAGATGCTCTGCTGACTGTAGGCCAGAAAGTTAAAATCCTCAGTCTGTCAGCTGTAAAGAAACTCCTCTTGTCTCTTCTCTTTGGGCATATGCATAATTTTCAAGTTTGGAAAATGGCCTGTTAGGGAAGCTTAGTAGCATGAAAATTTGGGGTTTTAGCCATTATGCAGGTACATAATGCAAACCCTTGCCTTTTCCATAGTCTAGTCAGGAGGGTTCGAGTCTCTTGAGCAGACTTCTGTTTTGCTTTCACAGAATTCAAACACAAACCCTTGGACTTCAGTGACAGCAGAGTCAGGCCCAAGTGTTTGAGAGGGACCAGGAACCTCATGGTCACTGAATCAAGGGAATCAAATGCCTTGTTGTTCAGCTCCTTGAAGCTGCTGTCACTGTTCCATTAAGGGAAGAGCAGTCCTGCAAGGGAGACAGTATAAGTGGAAGTGGGAGACAGCCTCATAGAGCTAGTTAGGGTCAGTACTGTGATAGGCATGATATTTCATCAAAGTGGAAGGGTTTCTGGTACCTCTAGGAGCTTCCTTCTGGGTAACAGAAGTACACATGCTGCATGAGCTCCTCTGCATGCATGCAGGGAGATATGAGGAAGGTGTATAAACATGTATCCTTTATATGCCTTCCATACACCTGAACCCTTATGTTCCTGTCTTGGTAGACTCCTTCTACCAGATGCTTTCTAATTTTTGAAATTTTGCTTGTTGTGGGTCACAACAACTCCATGCAATGCTAAAGGTTTGGGGAAGAATGGCTGGAAAGTGGTCGGAAAAGGACATGGGGGGTTCTGGTTGACAGCGGCTGAACCTGAGCCAGCATGTGCCCAGGTGGCCGAGAAGACCAATGGCATCCTGGCCTGCTATAATGTAGCCAGCAGGCCCAGGACAGTGACCATGTCCCTGTACTGGGTATTGCTGAGGCCATAACCTCAAAGCCTGTGTTCAGTTTTGAGCCACTAACTTCAAGAAAGACATTGAGGTGCTGGAGTATGTCTAGAGAAGGGCAGTGGAGCTGGTGAAGGGTCTGGAACACAAGTCTGATGAGGAACATCTGAGGGAGCTGGCATTGTTCAGTGTGGAGAAAAGGAGGCTCAGGGGAGACCTAATCACTCTCTAAAACCACCTGAAAAGAGGCTGGTCTCTTCTCCCAGCTAACAAGGGACAGGACAAGAGGAAATGGCCCCTGCATCAGGGGATGTTTAGATAGGATGTTAGGAAAAATTTCTTCACTGAAAGGGTGGCCAGATATTGGAACAAGCTGTAAAGAGAAGTGGTGGAATCACCGTCCCTAGAAGCATTCAAAAAATATCTAGATGGGGCACTTGGGGACATGGTTTAGTGGTGGACCTGGCACTGTTAGGTTAGTGGTTAGACTTGATGATATTAGAAGTCTTTTCCAACGTTGATGATTCTATGATTCTGTGATTCTGTACTGTCCTCTGCAGAAACAAAAGCATTTTGTCATTAATCTCGCAGCACAGGAAGAGAAGAGAATTGTTGAGCTCATCTGAACACTGGGCTGTCACTTTTATCTTGTCGTCATCTGGGACTTAAGGGAAGACGGAAATTCTCTTGTGCCTCTCTTGCCCCACTTAAGTGATGAAGGGAGATGGTTCTGACTGTGCTGTGGCCTGTGCATATAAACCTGTTCCTTAGCATGTTTGCAGGAGGTTGTCCCAAATGGTGGCCTGCGAGGGCAGGGCTTATAGCTGGCACATCCAGCCACACTTTCCTAGGAGTTCGGCTAAATGTTTGACAGTAATGGCGATTGATGGTGTGTAAGTAATGCGGAGAGTTAACAGTGGGGCAAGGTCCAAAACAGTTTGGAAACCATTGCCTTGGAATGTGTGCTGAAAAATGAGAGCTGTGATTTATCATTTCCTTCAGAGAAAAACATTTTAGGCAATTCTGACATAAAGCAGTTAGCTGTATCAGATACTTGTGAAGATAATCTGGTATTTGCTATCATATCTCTCTTCAGCAGATGGGAAAGGCCAGATACTAATTAAGAAGAAGCTGGAAAACTGGAGAAAAAAAAAGGAAAGAAAAATCTTTAGGTTGACAAAATGCTGCATTGTGCAATAAATAGCATCTTATTTATTATTTCTGCTAACAATTATGGACTGGAATGAGACCTCTCATAAGGAGTAGATCATGTCTCCATCTGTCTACTGCTGGGTTATTGCTCTTGCATTTATAGCAAGTAGTTCTGGACTTGTTAAAAGCAGATTATGAAACAGTATGATGGTTAGGACCAAACTTCAAGAGCCGTTTCTCTACTATTCATGAGGATAATGCCTGCCCATGGGGCCAAAATACTAATCCATTTGCAGCTTTTCTAGGTCCTTTTTACAAAGAGTAATATTATGTTCCTGGATAAACCTCTGCAGACTCAACCAGAGGTTGAAAAATGAAAGCTAAAATGAACTTTATGAATCTACAGATGAAAGAGATGGAATCTTTGCCAGAGCATATCTGAAAAATGAGCACACAAAGGAAGAATGTAAGTTAGTAATAAAAAATCAGAAATATTTTTCAGTTGAAGGTTTGATGCAAAGTTCTCTGAAATTTGTCAATACAAAGGCATAAAAACAGCTTTGGCTTAGCTTTTCACTGCCCTCCCTCTCTCCAGAGGGCAGATGAGAATGATGGTGTGGGTGCAAACCCCAGGCTGTTCTGAGGTGTGGATATACAGTAGTTCTGAGATGCTGCAAAGCTCTTGGGGTAGCACTTTGAGTCAAACTCCCAGAAATGGTGCAGTGCAAAATTAGGTTTGAATGCTCTAGGCTGCATTGAAGAAGAGAAATGGAAACAAAATAATTGGCCAAAAATCTGCACTGAAAGGACATATTTTTCCATGGAACCAATTAAGAAGCAATCTAAAAGTAAAGTTAAAAACACTTTTCAGTGTTTCTAGTGATCTACCTAACAGATATGCCCATTTAGGAAGGTATAGAAGCAAATCTTGTTTTATCTTAATAAAATGCAAGGAGATTTGCCTTGTCATTAGATGTATTTTCATTTTCTTGCATGTTGAGTCATACTTTAAAAAGTTTACTTTTCTCTTCAGAAAGGGTAGATTTTGTTGGGTTTTATTTCCTCTTGGCCTCCAGAAAAAAATATGATTTTTTTTTGTATTTACGCACATTATTAAAATTGCACATAACTGTTTGACTCCTTTGGGAAAAACCTGATGTGCAAGAAATATTTATCAGTTATTATGCAGATCTAGATCAAATAAATATTTTTCCTTGTATCATAAATTTTTTTTTTATTATAAAATATGTGTCTTTATTGCATACAGCTGGCTCTCCTTTAGTTGTCCATTTCTGTGGGCAGTCTTGGTGGCCTGTTCAATGGGTTTCTGATAGTTTCAGGATGGAACATGTGGAATTTTTTGAAATTTCACAATTATTGGATTATTTTGCGTTGCTTAACTACGTAATTGAAAATACCATGTGGTCTGTATTGATTAATAAAACATATGATCCCTTAGCTTCCCGTATATCTTAATTTGTTTGCCTCGAAATATTGGCAAAACACATGAGTTGTAATTTCCACAGAGTAGCAGTTAGCATAGACAGAGAAATCTAGGTTCAGAGTAGCTAGCAACAGTAACTCTGCAAGGAATTCCTAGCTGGCCAAGGTCCTCATGACCCGCCAGTCTCCTCACAAGCTTTAAAGGTATAAATAGAGAGACACTGGCATATCTCTCTTCCTGCCCTTCCAAGCTTCCAGAAGGCATGACTCCTACTGTGCTTTGTTGCTATAGAAAGGTCTGGCTCAGGGTTTGACAGCTCAAAAGACTGCTTAGGAAAACATGTCTTTGGTGGGGATTAAAAATGACTATCAATCTCTCTTTCCAAAAGAGATCAGAAACTTAATGGCATTGATAACAAGACCTCAGTACAAGTGACTTTGGCTGGAGGTCCTAAAGGTACTCCAAACACCAGATGTTTTGCGAAAAGACACGTTCTTTCTTCAGTGTTGTTACTGGCAATCTCCTCCTTCCTGCCCTGTTACTAAGTATGGGATAAAATGCCACATTTCTGAAGCGTTAGTAATGCCATGGGATGATAAAAATTTAGACCTATCAGACTAGAAATTTGGAGGAAAACCACGTCTATTTAGACTCCTACTTGAAATTCTGCTTTTTCTTCAGTGCAGATTTTCTGTCTTATAATTCTCTGTCGTCTTTCCATGCTGCATTACAGGGCTGGAATCGGTGTCTAGCCAGTAGGGACTTTAACAAAGAGGAAGATGTTTACAGGAAAGAAATCCTTTTTTCTGCAGTGTGTGAAGATCCTCTTTACCACTTCTTTTGCATTATTTTTAGACTTTCTCTGGCTTATCTTTGCAGTTTCTCATCCTCCTCCTGGCAAGGCTTCTCTTCTTCAACTTCAGGGGATGAGTAATTACTGGGAAAACCGTGGTTTTTTTTTTTAATAAGAACAAATAGTAGTCTTATATTAAATCCAGTAAACCTTTTGTTATATGAAACTCTGATGGTTTCTTATGTCCACTTTTTGGTACTCTGTTTGGCATATCTCTAAACTGTGGGTTTTTAGCCTAATTGCTCTTATTACTGTATGAGAAGTCTCCTCCCTAATATGGAATTTGGAAGGTCTCTTGTACTCGTGGAGATTTCTGTTATCATAGAAGTCATTGACAGACTGTAATGTGTTTAATAAAGCCTTTGATATTGTGAAAGGAAGAGTTATCCCAATTTCTCGGTTCTGCTGACCATCAAAGCAAGCCCTCCAAAAGTGTAAAAGTACAGGGGAAGATCTGGCTGCATCTGAAGAGTGAAGAGGGAGCTAAGCCACAGTCCTAGTGCTTTGCTGTTGTCAGCTCTTGGTGGACATCACAAGAAAAGCAAATTTTAAGGAAGAATTTTAAAGAGGACAGTGAGGCAGCTTTGTAGTTACTTACAGGGAGCTGCTCCCAAGTTCAAGCACCAACGTAGTGAAAAAAGAGGGTGAAAATTTAACAATAGATCATTGCAGTTTGAGATGGGGCCATTGAAATGGGCCCATCTCCTGTGTTTCATTTGTCCTCTCAAATATTGGGTAGGAGCTGCCAGGTAAGTTGTGGTAGGCAGTGTCTGGCCTTGCAAGAGCAAATATGTAGCTATAGCTGATCATGCGGAGAACAATATGCAGGTGATGTAATCCATAAAGACTACAGGAAGGAAGTAGCAGAAACTGCCAACAATCACGGCTGTCTCCCATTTAGTTATTTTTTGTTCTATTTTTCCTTCTTTTCTGTGTGTCTGAAGTTACTAAAGGTGATTCCAGGAAACAAGGGAGAATTGAGATTTTTCTTTTAAAATAGTGAGGCACTTACTATAATTGCATTAGTGTTTTTGGTAAGTACAGGTGTCAAGGACTTAGTGCTTCCTTGTTTTGGCAGCTTGTTTGGCACATATGTTATCCTGTAGAAGTAATTTTCCATCTCAGGGTTTTCTTTTCCTTGTGGGAAAGTGGTAAAGTGGTTGTGGTTTCCCAAAGTTTCTTTTCTGACTCTAGGATTAAAGCTAGTTCGTATCAGCACCCAGATGCTATGCTGGCAGCATTTTTCCTATCCATACCAACATGGACAATATAAAAAAAAATCTGTAGTTGATAAAAGCCACTTTGTAATCTTACTTGCTGCTTAATCATTCGGTATGCATAGCCCTGAACACAATAATACAAATAGAAACTAACAGAGAAAGCAGAAAATATCACCTCTTCTGAAACTGAAGAAGGGGGGAAAAGTAACTTATAACATGTTTACAATACAATCAGTAAAGTGATTCGGCTTAACTAGTCTGTCGCTTTTGACTAGATAAGAGTTCTTCTGGGAGTATAAAGGAGCCCAAACAAAGTTCCTTATAACAATAATATAATATAATTTAATAATATATATTATATAATATGATAAAAATAACTGCAAATTCACAGCAGTTTGGTGACCCCAGCAAGTGACTTCTTTGTGTTGCCAACAGTAAAACTGCTGACTGGAAACTTTCCAGCTTACAACTGTGCTTGGGAATGACTTTTTTTTTATTTAATTTTGTTTGATAAATATGTATTCAGTTGTTGCCATAATAAAATGCCGTAGAAGTCCCAGTTGTAGGATCTGCTTAATGCAGTCTGTCCTGTGCCACCTGCTGCACTTGCCTGATGGATGCCATGCTTCCATTCAGGAGTTCTCCCTCGTAACTACAAACGTGTGAACAGAAAAGCTTTTCCAAGTGCTCTTATTTACAGTCCTGGAAAATGGACTGAGATCAACACACAAGGTCATGAAGTGCCTGGGGAAAACAGTAGCACTTATTTCCAGAGACATCACAGTGGCATAGCTTATTACTCACTCACAAGCTGCATGTGACATTGTCATTTAAAATGCATTCTCTAGTCTATCCAGAGCTGGTTAGCAATTCAAGGTATGTGCCTTTCACAGACCTGAGTTGTTCATATGCTCTGTAGTGCATTGATTTCAATTGGCTTGAAACAACACAGCATTTGGTAGTTGGTTTCTATTTCATAGAAAGATACACATGTGTAAAAGAGTTGACTAATTGTGTGGTTGAATGGAATGAGAGGAGTAAATAAATGTTCTCCCAGCATGGGCTATCTCACTGAAGGAAATATAGCAGAAAACCAAGGGTCTGGGTTTCGTGGCTTTAGAAGAATAAATCTTACTCACAAAAGTAATCATACTGACTTCAATGAGAGTAGCAACACATGTGGCTGGATTATTCTTAGAGGAGTAACAGAATCTGATCCAAAGTGTATACCTGCAAGTTTTTGCCTAAGGAGGCGTAGTCTAAAGCCACAACAGTGGCAAAAGCCCTCACTTAGCGGAACAAAAAATAAAATGAAAAAGTAGAAAAAAGAAAGATAAGAAGTGGATTTATTCCTAATTTAAGATAAATCAGTCAGCAGTCTTGGACCTGAGAGACTGTGTGCTTGCAGGACTCAACTGGTTTAGAGAAGCTATGTGATCACTGGCTGTGGTTATGTATCCCTGTGGTAGATGCCACATTAAAACATACAGTGGGTCATACATAGAATGTATCAAACTCTGAGTGCACATAAACAATAAACAGGTCTCCATGACTTTGAATGTGGTAAGAATTTCTTAATGTGAGGGGAGTATCAGCACAAAACACAGTTTGAACAGAGCTGTATTAAGCGAACGGTGCTGTATAAAGGAACCAATGACTTCCCTGAAATGCTCTTGTAGAGATGCTAGAACATGACTGGCTCAGGACTTGGCTGTTGCTCCTTCAGAAAGGCTGTTCTTGCCAATGACAGATGTGGATGTTCCTGTAGTGCAGCTTGGGTTGCTGTGGCAGTGATGTGAGAGTGTGAGGAGAGAGGCCCAGCACTCAGCAGTGGTCTTCCCTCCTGCTCTCACCTCTGAGAGTGCAAACTAAAGGAGCTTGTTCTGCTGGAGGTTGAACACTTGGTGTCTGCTCTGCCTGTAGCTGGGGCCTATGCTGCTCAAAACACTGCTAGAGGTGTGTGAAAAAGATGATTAGTGCACACAGTATTTTGCACAACCTGCTCTCTAACCAGTGCAGCATAAGCACCTTCTCCTGGAGAAAGGTACAGCCCTGGCTCTGCAGCAGGCTTATTTGCCTCTCTAGATCTCAGTCAGACAGATGCTTGTTTGCTAGATGGATAAACTGTCTGTCTGTAAAACTGGGTGTGAAGGATACTGTGAACAAAACAACCTGCCACCACTCTCTCCTATACTGGTATTTCCATGACTAATGCTTCCTCAGCTCATCTTCTGTTCAGAGGTCCTTTCCTCTATGCTATGTGCATTCCTGTTGCTTAGTATCATTTGTTTTTATTTTGGTCTTTCTAGGAGAGGCTGTGTAGACATTGGGCCCAATCTGGCTTCCTCTAAAGTCTGAAAAAATATTGGCCTTGAACCAGCAAAGCACTTACGGTCCGATAATACTCCTATAAAATTCAATGGCAAGACTCCCACTCTCTTCAGCAGTGTAGCCCAAAGTGCTGGGATTACTCAGTTGCTTGAAGTCATGTGTGTGCCTGAATGGTCTGTTATTTGAAGTCCTAACCAATAAAAGCAGGTCTGAAAACAAGGATTTCCATGGTTATTTAATGGGTTCAATATCAGAAACAAATTAATTGTAGATAGTTTCAGGAACTGAATACAAATGCAAACTGGAAATTCTTTCCTGAAACTGAAATTCAAAATGAAATTGATGTATTTGAATAGAAATCAGTAGAAATACTTGCAGGGCTCCAAAGACACAGCATAACCATGGAGTCCCATCTGCTTTGCCTGACAGTATTCAGCTCCTTTGGCTCCAATGGTATCAAAGTCTGTAAAGAAAACTAGTTTTTCAGACTGTTTCATGTTATTTTATCATCTTCTCTCTTCCCTTTAGTCCGCAGAGCAGATGCTTGCTTGCTGTGTTTATCAGAGTATCAGCCCAGCCTTGAGCTCTGCTACAGCTCCCAAGGAAGGCTGTGGAGAACTGCCTTTCAACTGGTGTTGAAAGTTTTGGTGCAAGAGCCACTGCACTCTGTGGGAAGTGGAAATATAGTAGGCTTTGGACTGCCCCGGATCAGTATCATTCAGACAAAAGTGAGGCAGCCAGAAGCTGATTGTTTCATACCACTCTTGTTTAAACCCTGCTTTGTAACATTTTCATGGTGAGGAATGTTGTGTATGCTGATGTAAATGAATTCATCTGAGGCATGGTTTTACCCACAATATATAAGGTTTCTTGATAACCTGACTTCTCCGTAGTCTAGTTTCCAGGTATTTTACAAAGTAATGTGATCACACTAACTAGAGAACGCTGTATTAAATTCTGTTTTTGCAGAAGCTAATGCACAAAAATGCATGTATATGTAACTGTCTGCTTCCCATATTCATTTACTATAACAGATTGAAATTTTGGACAGTGATACAATTATTGTGTATGACTGTGGTACCTTCAACTCCATATCTGATGAGTGATTGCAGCTACCACTTGAAGGGAGGCCCTTGTGTCCTGTGCTGTTGAAAACCATGCCCTTAAAATCTGAGGCTATCAAAAAGTAGTGATTTAAAGAAAGTTTGGGGTGTTTAGGGTGTTCTGACAATCCTTTTAGCAACTGTTCTGCTTTGCAGTCTGCCCACAGAAAATGTGTATTTATAAAGAAGGAGTGAAAAGGGTCAGTATAAACAAATATGCCTAATCTCTAATAATAGTACTGTCTAAAATAAAAATCTACCAATTAAAGAAAAAAAAAAAGTTGCAGGTTTGATGCCATCATTTGCTTGCATAACACCACCACTACAAATCTGCATACATGGACTGCCTTTTTACGGAAATGCTGAACTGCAGTCCTTGGAAATGTAGCTTCACATGAGATAGGAAGTAATACACCCCACCGAGCTGGAAGGTAGCTGCCAAACAGGAACTTGTGGCTTTGGGTCCTAGATGTATTTCTGTTTTGCTGCCTGACCTTGGGTATATTTTACTGAGAGTAGAAGCAGTGGGTTTTACTGCCCCAGCTCTTTGGCATTTGCTTCCTTTGTGTCTCCTTGTCTCCTAGGGAATAACAGAGCTCAGAGGAACCCGTGGGACTTCCCCTTCACACAGGCTGCATTCTCAAAGGCAAAGGAAGGCCCATACATAAATTATGTGTACTAATATACTGTTCATCCCACACTCCCCATGATGTCCATAATCACCCAGCAGGGCTCAGGGTGTGTTTCAAGTGAACATGAGCCACCCTAATCTAAATCAGTGTGTCCAGTCGCTTTGCACTATCCCAGTATTGACACTCAACCCATCGTGCTGCATGACAGTGAACAGCTGACAGAATAAATCAGGGACCCTGGACATGAAAAGAATTCACTTGACCTCACTTGACTTGACCTATAATATCTTGTTGGCAAGGGAGGAGAGTAGGTTTTCTCTAGTAAAGTAATCATATCCTCTTTAATTTTTCTTCTTCCTATTCAGAGCACACTATTGTGTGTGCATGGAGTGAGGGCATTTGTGAGGGAGGAAATACCTTTTCCTTTTTGAAGGTTATTCTAGGAAACCACAATATAAATCTTTATTCAGTAGAAGGTATTCGTTCCATGAAAAATGTTAATAGAAAAAAAAATCTTGGATAAACTGAATTGGAGGGAGAGTGAGGAAGGTCTGGTGTTTTATTCCTGAGCCTGATCATTATTTTGCACTGAAGAGACTGAAGAAGTGTGAACTAAAGTGTCATTAATGACTCTGTTTCTACAAATTATCACAGGGTGTTAACTTTGCGCGCTAATATGAAAATAATAACAATAATGTATTGTGAGAGGACTAGAAAACATGAAAAAATTCTCAAAATTGCACACTCCAGTTCTTCTGTGCAGTGGAAATCTGACTTAACCAACCATGTGCACGGGGGGAAGCATTCCAAACCCAAAGGCACATGAGGTCTGCGCTCATATAAACTTCTCTGTGCCAGAATGGAAGTTATTGGGAGACTTGGTGAGCTAGGACATCAGGCATCTATTTCTGCAGCTTCCACAGGCAGATATCAGATAGATGAAAGGGATGCTAATGAATACGGCTTGGATAGTATTCTCACAGATGAAAAAATAATAGTATAAGTACATTACAAATTGATTTGTGTTTTCCCACACAGATTTACTCTGTTTTAAGTAAAGCTATTACAATTGCAATAGTGGCAAAAATATATAATAAGTATTACTTTAGGTGATGAGGTATCTTAAGCATGCTAGGCCCTGGGCAACCCGAAATTTTACAGAAATATAAAATAAATTTCAGTTTAACAGCTGCAATTCTTCCGAGTCCATTCACATTGAGACATTATGAATTTAATTTCTTGTGCTGTTCTCATTGTTCTATCAAAACAGCTTTTCTTTTAATTGAGTCTCTTGTGAATGCTGAAAGAATTTAGTAATGGTATAGCCAGAAATATAATTTCCCACCCTGATTCACAATGGATTATTAAGTAATGCATACCATTAATGCTGACTTTGAAATTTCTTACTGAGATTCATGACATGCTGGACATAGCTTCCAAATATTTGAAATGATGGTACTCGTGTATCATTTATATAAAACTTTGCCGTATATTCTTCCCTTTGTTTATAAAGTTTGTATGCTCACAGTCATGCAACATGTTTTCCTTTGTATTATGGATATATTTGTATCTACCTGTTTGCTATTTAGTAATCTTGCCAACATATGTGATAATTTGACATACAATATTTAAGTTTGAGTTACACAAGTGCCTACATTATCTGGAAATAAGATGCATTGCCAATGTACTTTGACACAAGATCTGTCCTCATTTATCTGAAGTGAGTTGTAACTGTGCAAGAGTGATTGTAATAAATTAACTGTGCTGTCCTGAGAAATTCAATCCTAATTTTGAAGCATCAGTTGTTTATTTTCATCCAGGGGGAGAGAAGTATTGCAGCTTTGATAACAGTCGTTTGCAAAGAAACATCACTTGTTACCTTGTTTTAAACTTCTATCAATAAGGCAATATTCATTAAATAGATTACACCACAGTAACTGTTTCAGGTATCTGATTTTCTTTCAGACACTTATTCAACACCTTTGATTTTTGTGATTTTTTAAAATTATTTTTTAATTTACTTTTGGCTTAAGGAATTCAGGTTTTATCCTGGGATAACGTTTTAATACTGCAGTAAAGAGAATGATAGACTCTTAGTGAATTTTCTACTGGCAAGCCTCCATGAGCTTCCGTGAAGCTATGCTTGTTTACACGCACTGAAAATTTGGCTCAGTGCCTGGATATGTGATAAAAGTTATCTACCTGCTCCTACTTTTTTCAGATAGAGACATCCTGTGCATATCTTGGCTTTCTTCTTTCATTCCATTTCAGTCAAAGGGAGCCTTCAGATAAGGATAGCCTAGCAGACGTGAGTAGTGGAAAGCATTAAACTGATGGGACTTAAGAAGGAAGCTGCTTAGAAAGGAGGACTTGGAAACTTTTTCATATGGCATCAGGATTGAACAATGACAAAAGTGGCTCTTCTATCCCAGAATAAATGCTAAGGTATTTAGCTTTAACCATTTCATTTGCTCCACTGTTGTGAGCTTGTTTTAGAAAGACATATTTTCAGTTTTATGCCATTTTATGGAAAAATACCAAACCTTTGTCTCCTGGAAAGATCATCTCTTTCCCCAGCTTTAGTGCCACGTATTCGTGGCAGGGAGCACTACCTGGATGGCTGGTCTGCCTAAAAGCTTATGGTGTCTGTGTCCCAGCAGTCTAACAGCCTGATTTTGTTGTTATGCTCCCAAGTTTTCAGGAAGTTGCCAGCATTTTTCATTTGGGCTTGGTATTACAAATTGAACAAGAACATCTTTCATCACATTCTGCTACTGTTTTTAATTTAATTTTTTTTTTTTTAAATAGCCAGGAGTTGCAGTCCCTCTTTCTGGGAAGTAAGACTCCTGATTTGCATGTGGTGTAGAGCTGGGAGGTGTGTGCCCTGTGTGTTCCTGCTACATGTCCAGGAGTATATTTTGCTAAGTTCCATTTCAAGGCAACATATTTTGGAATTATGCATTTGAGGTTTCTGCAGAGCTTCTTGAATTACTCATTTATAGCAGTGCTGCAGGGTGTAAATCATAACTAATTTTCCAGACTTTTTTTCCCAATGAAGCAACACTCAAAAATTTAAAGTAGTATTTTCAGGTGCAAAAAAGGTCTCTCAGTAATCCAGTTTCATGCCTTAGGACTTTAAAAGCTAACTTTTATTTTGGATTTTTCAGGTCCAATGGGAGTTCTTATTTTCTGCCATGTAATCTGAATCTCAATATTTTTCTTCTGAGATAAATATAATTATCTGTTATGTTATACCAACTTTAACTGATTTAACAATAGGGAATTCAGGTGCAGGTGCTCAAAGCAAAGGGAAAAAACAGAAATATGATGTCACCATACATACATGTTAGAGTTACATTTCAGTATTTTACCACTAATGTCTATGGACAATTCTGATAGATATGAAATTCACATTTTGCAAAAAGGTCACCATGTTCTTTTATTATTTATTCCATGTTCAGAGACAATATTGACCAAAATTAATTTAATTGCTAAAAGAAATTTTCTTCACAAGGAGCGACATGTTTTAAGGACATATGCTTAACATCAAACATCACTGCTAAACACATGTTCCCTTTAACTAGATCTTATGACAGGTTAGCTTTAACTTGACTCTGTTTTGTGTCATAAAATATATTTCTGTGTAAAAGCAATGACTGTTACTGTTCTGGTGTGCTGTAGTCAAAAGAGAAAACTGTAAAATTAGGAAGAGAAAATTGAGAGGCCATTGTGTATTTGGGTGGATTGTCCCAAATCATCAATAAATATCCTTTTATGTAACAGGACAAAATTCAGACAGAGAGTGCATTTCGTTTCAAGTGGGTGAAACCTGGGTTACAGGTAGAAAGATCTTTGCAAGGATGATTTATCTGATGATCTCAAGAGTAGATGAAAGCTCACAGTGGTTTAGGATTATACCGGGGAGAGGTGGTCATAGGAAGTCAGTCCTTGTGAAGTGCTAAAACTCCATCCATTTTAATTGTACACACCCAAAGGGCTAAGACCTGCTGCCAGAGTCATCATTAAGGTTAGGATTTTCAGGTGAAGCTATGGAAATCCAGTTCACATCATCCAAGACATCTGCAATGAAGCAGCTCTGCTGGGAGGCAGGAGATGCTCCACTAGCTGGTGGAGGGGCCAGTGCATCCATGTGCCTCCCCCTGGCGGGTGGTACCAGTGTCAGGGCACGATGTATGCATGATAGCCAACACTGCTTGAGCGTCTTGGCTGGGTTTTAGAAAGAAAACAGAAGCCTGGGGAGAGCTGCCTGCTGGAAGGAGGGAGAGGGGTCAGGCTCTATTTGGAGCTCTGACATGGACGGATGCCGCAACTCTGGAGAGTGGACAAGAATTTGGGCCACGCTCCTGCAATTAGCATTTCCAGCTCCAAGTGGCTCCCGCTCTACATGTGCTTTCTTGGATGGCCCTTCTGAGTGGTCTAGCTCTGCATGTGCTCAGTGAGGGGAGGCTTAACACCCAGCTCTGGGTTTTGAATTTCACAGAAGGAGCCAGATGCTTAGAGGCCGGGTATTTGGTGCCTAATCTGTGGGGGTTAAGTCTCTTATTGGATCTACCTGCAATAATTTGACCTCGAGGATTGCAGCTCCAATTAGATGGCGTAGGAAATGGAAAACTGCACAACCCCCTTGCATGAATTTTTAAATAGTTATGTATATAGGTCCATAGCAATTCTTTGTGCAGGCATGCGTGGGGATTCCTATGATAAGCCGTCAGTAAGCTGTATGCACTGAGCAAGAGGTTTTGCTTTGGAATGTCACAGGCAAATTTAATGGTATGCTGCAAGCTCCCCTTCCCTGCTGGAAATGTTTTCTTCATTTGCCCCTAATTCTGAACCAACTAAGAACTGTGTTTTAGAGTGGCGAAGTGAATGCTTTTTAAATTAGTTCCCTTTTTAAACTTCACTAATGAGTCTTGTGTTGTGATTATCTGCTCCTTTATATTCTGAAAATGAAATTAATGAGACTTTTTCCCAGGAGCTGAGGATTGGGCTGACAGAATGTGACTTTAATAGGGGGGAAAGAACAACGAAGTCTTCACATCATCACGTGGCTTTCTGCTCATCCACCTACACCTGGAGGCAACTGTAGAAATGAGAGTCAGTCAAATTGCTCCTCATTTCTGTACTTGGCAGAGCACTGTTTTCTGCCTGTCACTGGGGCTGCTAATTTTGGAATTTCTATAAGCCCCCTCCCAAAGTGAAGGGAGAATGTGGCCTGAGGCCTTTTCCAAGGTTCATGGTCAACAGAAACAAAATTCTGGCTCCATTGCTGGGAGGAAGAGAGACAGGTTTTGCTGCAGAAATCCCATGTGTGCATGAAGAATGGTGATGGGATCCCATTCCCATTAGAAAGTCAAGCAGCCATGTGGTGGCTTTTTAACACACTTTAGGGTGTTAGAAAAATGTCCCACTGAGGCTGCCCCATGCAGAAACCCTCTAGCCCAGGGGGCTGATGCTTGGTGTGGGGATAGTTCCTGAGTGCTCTCTGGGGCATTCAGCCAACCTGGTTTGGTCACCTGAGCCTGCTTAGGGACCACCTGCCCAGGGGTTGCTGGTGGCAGTGAACACCCTATTGGGCCTGGGACCATGGGTTGCCTGGTGACTGCCAAAATGATGGCTAGCCCTGGGCTGCGTACCTGTCTGTCCTGTTGCTGTTGGTGTGCCTGGACAAATGGGTGGCAAACGAGCAGCATCAAGGGATGGGCAGCCTGCACCAGAGTGTCCTTAGCTAGACAAAGAGGGCACATACAGGGTGGACAGTGCTATGCAGGCCTCACCTGCACCATTATGGCACTGAGGTGTGGGAGCCACGCCACTGACACCATGCACTCACTTGTGACATGTGGTACTGGCCCATGGCAGTGTACAGGGCTCTGTGCAAGGGCCAGCTGACTCCCTCTGGGATCAGGCATGTGCTGATCAGGGCTACAGCACATCAAAAACAGGGTTGTCCTGTGGAGGGGTATCTTGGGACACTTGCAGGCCTCCTAGTATCAATGCAAGCTGGAGGTTGAATGAACAAAGAGCAGCCCTGAGGAGATGGACATGGTGCTACTGGTGGATGAGAGGCTGACATGAGCCGGTGGTGTGTGCCTGCAGCCCAGAAAGCCAACCACATCCTGGGCTGAATCCAAAGTAGTGTGAGCAGCAGGTTGAGGGAGGTGATTCTGCCCTTCAGCTCTAGTGAGACCCCACCTGAAGCACTGCACCCAGCCCTGGTGTCCCCAACATAAGAAAGACACAGACCTGTTGCAGTGAGTCTAGAGGCTACGAAAATGCTTGGGAGGCTGGAGCACCTCTCCTGTGGGGACAGGCTAAGAGCATTTGGGTTGTTCAGCCTGGAGAAGAGAAGGCTCAGGGAAGACTTTATTGCAACCTTCCAGTACTTGAAGAGTGCCTATAAGTAAGACAGGAAAAAACTTTTTAACAGGGTCTGTTGTGATAGAACAAGAGGAAATGGTTTTAAACTTATGGATGGTTGATTTAGATTAGATATAAGAAAGTTTTTTACAAAGATAGTGGTAAACCACTGGCACAAATTGCCCACAACTGTGGTGGATGCCCCATCTCTGGAAACATCCTTTCTTATGGTGCTGATAATGGCACATCCTATTTGAGCACATCATGCTCAATGTACGATGCCAAAGTTGGATCAGGCAGTTCTGGTGGCACTCTTGGGCTGGACAGCCTCTTTCCTAGGCTTTTGAGGATTCAGAGATGAAAGGGAATTTGAGTTTCCAAGAGTAGAATCCAGATAGAATCTTCACCACTGTTTCAACAGGGAGAACAGAGATTTCCTGACTAAGAGATTTGACTTGACAAATGTAAGTGCTGCCATTATTATTTCTACTTACAAACTTAGAAATGTTGTCAATTTGCAAAATGTATTTTTCAGGGCAAGATGTTATAAAATGACTTAAGGGACTCACAAGTTTAGCTTAATGTAAAGCAATATTTAGTTAAATGTTTGGAATGTGCCAGGATGAACACTTTCTAAAAACTCTTTTAAGGCTTGTGCATGTGATATAATGGATACCACAGGAGTTTCAGTTTATGACCTTATGACCCCAAACAAAGAAGGAGTGTGTGAGGCTGCCTCGGACTTGAGGACAATGAGTTGTCTGATTTGTTTTGTTAGCCAGATTGCTTGGGTGTCATTAGCTGCACTCTATGGCTGTAAAATGCCTGGGTGTCTTTTTGAGCTGAAGTCTTTGAGACACTACTTCAGGTGGGGTCATGTCATATCAAAATATAACAGCATTACTATGTACTCAGCATTATTTTCTGCCTCTCTTGTTGTACCTCCTAATATTTTCCTCAGTTGGGTGAGTGCTATTTGTGAAGTTCAGCACAATGATTTGCAGATTATATCTTCACTGGAGAGTGCAGATAAGTATCTGCATGGTAGATGCTTGGTCTACTGCGGTTTCTAGTAAGCTATATATAACTGCACCAGCACTGGATTTATAGGCCAGACTTTATCATTCAGAAAGGGCTTTGCGCCATGAGGTTCAGCTTTGCAGCATACCCAGCAGGCTTTTTTTGGGACTATATTCACTACATTAAACTCTTTCCTCCATTTTGCATTTTCTTGCATTTACCACTATTGTTTTCATCTGGTGCTCTCTTTGGTTGCCAGCTTCCCTTATAAGGCTTACTACCCTTTCTCAGTCTTGGTGGCCCTAAAAGACCATTTTTCACATCCTAGTGGTGGCACCTTGGTATTGCTCTTCTTCAGTCTTTGCACTATTAGAACCTTATACCATATTTTTATAATAAATTGTGCACCCATTTATGCCTCTATAGCAGTTAAAATTCATGGAGTATCTACTATTAATCCTTTTCTATGTCACTCCTACTCTAACTTTGAGCCATTTTTAAATCCAAAATTTATTTCCATCCAGTGAGTAATTAATCTTTAATAAGAAGTAGGAGGTGGGGTGGATTGTTTTTTTCACTGCCTTATGTCTTCTGTGCCTTTACTTTTCCAAGCAAAACATGTAAGAAATAAATGTAGAGGCAGGTATTGGTATCTTTCTTGGTTTTGCTTCCCTCTGAGAATTCCCTTTTCCTTCCCTGTCTGCTATGCCATAGCAAACTTCAGGCTAATGAATAATTTGGGGAGTGACAGAGGAAGCCATGTGTTTTGCTTAGTCATTTACTAAACTGTAAAAATCTATGGGTAAGAAGCCTGGGAGGGAGCTTTTGCACCTTGAACAGAAGCTTGTTTTCTGGCCTCAGAGCTGGGTTACTCTGGTTGCCTCTGAGGTGCTCTCAACACTTGCTCTCCCCGAAGGCTTGGCCTACCCTTTATGGACAAACATTGAAGGTGCTTCACTGAGTGAATCCGATCAACCTCACATGCTTTCCCTTCACAGGCTCTTTACATAGGGAGCAATAGCTCTAAGGGATATA
This sequence comes from Lepidothrix coronata, assembly GCF_001604755.1. Taxonomy (NCBI): domain Eukaryota; kingdom Metazoa; phylum Chordata; class Aves; order Passeriformes; family Pipridae; genus Lepidothrix; species Lepidothrix coronata. The sequence continues at coordinate 1,160,423 of NW_016690284.1, forward strand.
TCCTTGTGAGTTTCACTTCAGTGCTGTCCCATCTCTGCTCAGGAGAATTGTGAAATTAAAGATCTGTTTTTTTCCACTTGAGCGACATTGTTTAAATCATGCTTGTTGAACCTGATTTCCTTCTGTGACAGGGTAACCCACCTAGATGATCTGGGAAAGCCAGTATATGTAATCTCTTTGGGCTTCAGCAAAGCTTTCGATACTGTCTCTCACAGTCCCTTTCTGGACAAAAGGTTCAGCACACAGCTGAAAGACCACGTTACATGGAGGGTGATCACAGTCAGGCACAAAAACTTATGGTGAACTGGGTAACATCAAGCTGGTGATCGGTCACTAGTGGGGTTCTGCAGGGCTCCATTCTCATCCCAATTCTCTTCAACATTTCTATTAATGACTTGGATGCAGAACTCAAAGGGATACTAAGTAATTTTGCAGATGACACCAAGTTGAGGGGAGCTGTTGATGTCCTCCAGGGCAGAGAGGTCCTCAAGAGAAACCTCAACAAATTAGAGAGACGGTCAATCACCAACTGTATGGAGTTTAACAGGGACAAGTGTTGGATTCTGCACCCAGGACAGTCTGGTTTTGTGTATAGATTAGGGAACAAGATGCTGGAGAGCAGTGCTGCAGAAAGGGACCTGGGGATCCTGGTTGGTGAGTCAACAGTGCCCTGGTAGCCAGGAGGGCCAACCATGTCCTGGATGACATCAGGCAAAGCCTTGACAGCTGATCAAGGCAGGGGATTGTCCTTCTCTGCTCTGCACTGGGGGGCCTCACCTTGAGTCCTGTGTGCAGTTTTGGGTGCCACAATATAAGAAAAGACATTAAGCTTTTAGAGAGTGTCCAAAGGAGGGCAACAAAGATGGTGAAAGGCTTTGGGGGAAAGCTGCATGAAGAGTGACTGAGGTCATTTGGTCCGTTCAGCCTGGAGAAGAAGAGACTGAGGGGAGACCTCACAGCACTTACTTTCTTGTGAGGGGAAGTGGAGTACCAAGTACTGACCTCTTTTCTCTTGTGACCGCTGACAGGACTCAAGGAAATGGTATGAAGCTTAGTTAGGGGAGGTTTAGCTGGATATCAGGAAAGACCTTTTTACCCAGAGGGTGGTTGGGCACTGGAACAGGCTCTCCAGGGAAGTGGTCACAGCAAGAGTCATATGGACAAATCTCTCAGGTACATGGTGTGATTTTTGAGGTGTCCTGTGCAGGGCCAGGAGTTGGACTTTATGATCCTCATGGGTCCCTTCCAACTCACCATATTCTGTGATTCTATGAATCTATGACTATAATGAAGTCACTATAATAATAGAAACCTTTCCTTATCCTCAGACACAGGAGGATGTGAATGCAGAATGGACAGAAGAGACTGGTTCTGCCATTGAGTTCTATCTTCCACAGGGTTGGGGAACCACATCTGAGGTGGTTAGTTTAGCAGATTTTTTTAGTCCATCCATCTCAATCTATCAGAGACCACAAAGCACACACCTCGTGCTGAATTTAGATCTGGTAACAGTACAAAATCAGTACCACATTCAAATGCCTTGGTATTATTTTTTTGATGTGAATAATATTCAGTAATTGAAAAACTGAAGGGAAAAGAATAAACATGTCAAATTTTATAGAAAAAGGGGAAATTCGTTCTTTCTTATAACTTCCGGCAGCCATTGGAAGCCTCAAACAAATGTCATTATTATACACAATATAAACCAAAGATGACCAAGAAGTTGAAGGTGGTGTCTTCCTTCTGCTGTCCTCGCTGTCAGCATACCAACAAAGTTACCACATATGGACTCAAGACCAAAGCTTAAAATGATTCTGCTGTTTTCCAAAAATGAGTATATTTATATTTCCTGGTTTTTTTTGGTTTGGTTTGCTTTGGTTTTTTTTGCCTCTGCTACCACAATGAGTCCAGCAGTTGTAACATAGATGAAAGGAAACAAAGAATAGAAGGATTTCTAATTCTGTTTCCAGATATTTTTGGAGGATATCACAGAAATTCCTGTGACTTTTACTGAATTTTTTATATAACTGGGTAACTTTTTTTTTTAGGTTTCACTATTTGGATACTTTTTACTCTCATGCAGTGTCTGAAATCCTAACTCACTCTTTCACCTCGTATGTTAGACCAGTGACTCTTTATGTAACATCTGGAGGATTATTTATTTAGAGATACTCTTACTTATTCATGTGTAAAGCATCAGTGGAATGCTTTCCATTCAAAAACAAAACTTCTGATAGTTTAGAGTTTATGGTACAACTCATATTTATTTAGCTGCTATTTACATTTATTTCCTGAAGTTGCATAATGATAGCTATATAAATCTTGCTTCAGGAGGTTGAAGTGCATCACAGAAACAATTGCATAAACTCTTTTGTGAATGTTTTGTTCTTGAACTGTTTCCCTTGTTTGTCTCATTTTTAAAAGGTACAAGTTTGGAAAACAAGGATCTCACAAATTTGTGAAAACTCAACCTGACCACCAAAGATATTTGCTGACATCCTACCATCATGTTAAGTGGTTATTATGATGTTAAGGAATGCTTTAAATCTTTGTTGCCAATATGAAATTGTATGAATTGTACTTATTTGCAGCAGATTTGATGTTGGCCTATTGTGTAAATTGAAAACTTAGCATAATAGCCTCAGTAATGTCACTGCTCCAGAAATACTGCAAAAAAGGAAAGAATCTCTTTAGCTTCAGTGAGGTTTTGATTAGGATCTGTATCCATTCCAGTCTTTAGAAACAAACATAAAACCATCGGTAACAACCTTTAGACTATTGATCCATGGCAGTAGATGAGATATTTTAGAGCAAAATTCAGGAAATAATTTGACTGCAACCATTATACTGTATTCCTATAGAAGGTGTATATAACAAAGATAATTTACACTGATTTACAATGATTTTTTTAATATTAACTTTCAGTCCTGGTTGTCAGAACGTGTGCAGAATTTTAGGATAGAGCCAGTATATGTGACAGTAAAAAGTTGCTTGTGTTTCACTGTAGCTTTGAGATGCTAATTCTGACACCTAATTCCAGATGTTTTTGGAATATGTAGAAAGAAAGCCTTTTAACTTTATTTTTGTAAGGATACTGGCAAAAGCAGATGGCAGAGCAGTAAAAATGAATATTTCTGTTTTTCTGATTGTCAGAAATTGATTAATGCTTTGAAATACAATTTAAATTAGATTTAGATTTTTAAATTAAAAAGGAGATAATGATTCTGCACTCCACCTGTGCAGCTCCCTTCATTATGGGTGGTAAAATCATCACAAAAGAACACAAAATCAGAACTAAAAGAAAATGTAAACTGAGGACAACCTCAGGGAATCAATCTCCTGACTTCAAAAAAGTCTAACTTATTCACAGAAGAGACTGAGAAGTGAGTCTTATTTGTAGCAATCATGATGATCCAGTCAGTAAATATCTACTTGAAAAGGATAAGATTTTTTTTCTCATTATGGCTTCAGCTAGTTCTGGGTAACACCAGGTATATGCAAGATCTTTATTCGTCTTGTTCATACTGCTCTGCAGAGATCTGCAGCTATTGCATGGACACCTAGGACCGAATTTTGGGCTGCAAGCAGACAGAACATAATTACAGAGATACAGCAGTGGGTTGATGTGAACCTGCTCTAGCATGTTAGTCTGATGCTGCTGGAAGTCAGGAATGGTTAGCTGTGAAGCAGCAGCATCCTGATATGCTTGGAATGTACTAGCATAACTAGTGCTACACCACTTTAGGCTATACCAGTGTGAATCAATGGCAGTTACGTGTTTCATTGCTAAGGGTGGAGATTCCTAAAGTCCAAGAAGCCTAGGCCTGAGGATGCTATCCCTTAGAGCCTCTCAAAATATTTTTAACTTAAAAAGATAAAAAAAGAGACAATAGATTATCTGGAAAGTAAGACAACGAGATTCTTTTCCCCTTAAACTCTGAAGAATTTAATTTTTCTAGGGAAATACCCTGTAAATAGTCTTTCAGATGTCACAGTTAATACCTTTATGTTTTGGGAAAAGGAAGACACAACTGGGTTCTCTGGCTGGACCCGACATTTCTACTGTCATTAAAATCTGATTCTGTTGCTGAAGATAAGCAAAGCAAAGCAAGATAAGAAAACCGAAGAGGCAGAAACGAGTGTGGAAATAGCAAACACAGACTCTGAGTTTCCGACTCTCAGAGAAACAAAGCTACAGTCACTACAAAACTTGGCAATCTTACTAGTTCACTCAACACAGCTTTTAGCTTCCTCTGAAGACACTGGATGACGCCAGTGCTTCGTAAGACACACTGTGATCTATCTATATTGGACTTTTCTGAGGCAAATGCTGAAAAATGTGACAGAGCAAAGGGAAACAAGGTGTGAAGGAGGTGGTAATCAAGAGAGGGCTAAGCAGGGGAAAAGTAGCAACAAAAAAGAAGGAATCACATCTGAGCTGAAGTTTGGTGCTCTCCTGACACTGATGGAAACTGTAATGCCCAAAGGTCCATCTTCCTGCTGTTCCGAGATTGTTTAAAGAAGTTATGTGTTCTGGCATAGTTTCAGTTATTTTTGATCCCAAAAACTTCCATTTTTGGAAGGTTGCTAAAGAAGTATGGTTTGAATAGTCAGTAATTTCATTCATCATTAATTACTTCCAGTACTTCTTTTGGGCTTACTGATTTCTTGCCCCATTCTCATAATTTTTTCTAGCATTTTTTAATGCAGCTCCTGGATAGCATTGTCAGACCATTATGTTAGATTAATTCAGTCTTTCTCACTCTTACTGGCCTTTATAAACAGTGTCCTGTAACAGTCTTAGGTCCTTATGGTATCTCATTGAAGTTTGCATGAAATCAACCAGCACTGCTGGTTTGTCAGAAACAAGGAGTTTATTTGTGAGAGTTATTTTGTATCCTGAGGCTCTCTTGTCTCTAATGTCTAACGCTCTGCCTTCCTGACATCATCTTGGACAAGACAAGATTTTTGGTGCTTTCTTTCTTTGAAGATGTTAGCAGCATATTGCCTAATCTCTAGCAGCAGATGCTTGTCTGGGCTGAAAACCCAAAAACCTTGATGAGGCTGTGTTGCTTGTTAGTGACTTTGTTTTCTATCATGGTGAAGCTCAAGCATACCCAACTAGTTTGATGTGCAGACTCTCTTCAGCTGTAGTGTCTTTGTATGTTCATCATGTCTCTTGTTCAATAGCCATGTCCACCTCATTCCAGAGTGGATGGTTTTATTCACATGGCAAATAGTATCAGCATTGTTAAGGGTTATTTGTCAAAGGTTTTAATCTGTCTCCTAGAGCTTTGGACTTCAATCCTAGTGACAATCTGGTTTGTGTTACGGACCCAGCTTGTTATCCTTTCTCCTCTTGATTTGTCTATATGAGAATTTTGTTCTTCAGTTTCACATCACCCCCACGCTCTTCCATAGGTTGGCCTTCTTTCCACACTCTGTTTAAGCAGACATCTTTCATTTGTTTCACTTTTATGTGGCATTACTCTTTCTACTTCTTAAGCATGATTCTGTAGCTAACCTTCTCTGCCAGAAACAAATGAAAATTGATGAACACATCAAATGCTTTAGAAGAGTCTGCACTCTGAAGCCTGCCTTTTGCTGGACTCCTCTGCTGGCAGATACAGAATGAAACACTATAAATGCTTTCCAAAACTTCTTTATTTTGCGGAGACTTTAACTTGGTGGTCATAATGGGAGGAGAGGGTAGCTGGAGGTATGTTTAATTGTAGTCTTATTTTTCCCCACATACAATATCTGGTATGTAAAGGGGGATTGTCTTTTCTCCTCCGACTAATGCTCAATTACCTATCAGCAATTGTCAGAAATCTGCTTTATTCTGTATTCTGTGTCTGTACTTTAGGATAACAAGAGCTTCTCTGCCTGTATTCCAGACTGCAGTGCAGTGTACAGATATAGAGGTAGCTTTGCATGTGCTACCTCAGGTACCAAAAGAGATCAAAAGACTGCTTCAGGTTAATTAACCCACTTGTTAGTTTGGGCAGAAGAAAGAAATTTCATATATTTTTTCTCACTCACTGATGTCCTTAAATACTACAGTCACAGAGAGCAGAAGGAAATCTTAACAGAAGAAAATAAGACAAAGAAGAGAAGGTAATGTAGGTTTGTTATGAATGACTCATGACAGGTTAAATTATGTGTTTGGTGGTTATCTTAAGGAAGGAAAGAAATGCAGTACCCATGCTGGGTTTTTACTTGTGTGAAGTTTTCCTTTGAAAAGCTCAGGTATGTGGTGGAGCTGTAGCTGCCATAGTGAGACTCTAGTCTATTCTGACTAATATAACGTAATAATATAATAAATATAATCAGTAATTGCTATTTATTCATTACCAGGACATGCTAATGTGTGAGGACTGTACTCACAGGGTTGTGAATGTTTCTCAGAACTTTAATTATTACTTCTTCACAAAAATAGTCTGAAGAGGGTTATAAATATTTTGTAGAACACAGCTGAAAAATACTGTATGTGTGATAACTGTAGAAACAGACTGAAGTCAATTAAGTGAAGTTTCAAATGCAAACATAGCATGTTTCACATTAGAAAAAATAAATATAGAATGTGGGAAATCTTTTAGGACGTCTAACCCATGGAAAACTATCTGGGGATTATAGTTGATGGTGATTTAAGTTGGTAAACAGTGCATTGCTAATGAGAAAAATAGCTACTATTGTACTTCATTGAACTATCAAGGGTATTATTATATGCGAGGCAAGTGTTCTTAGCTTGCTGTGGTCAACACATGATTTGTAGTAGTGTGGTCAGTTCCAGGCAACATGTTTTAAAAGAGACCCAGACATGCTGGAGAGAGACCAGAGGAAAGCAGATGATGTGATAGATGTTTTGGAAATGAAGATTTGTGTGGAAAAAAAGTAAGAATATGTAATGTAGAGATGACTGATAGGAACATGGGACCTGACTATCTCACATCAAAACAGTTTTACAAGAAGCAGCAGCATATTAATGCAGGAAGATGGTAGAAGTAGTTAAGGATGGAGCAGGAATGAAAGCATAAATTGAGAAGGGAAGGTTTTTGTTAGAGGAATGGAACAAAAAAGACAGCTGCTGAGGGAGGGTGTGAAACTGTGTTGTGGGATGAATTTCCAGCTAACTGTCCATCCATCAAGGACAGCTTCTGGGCTTAAAAAATATTTCTCCAAAGATGCAGGTGGATGAGTTACACAGTCCTCAGTTCCTTTCAGATCCTGAAACTGACTTGGCTTTGCCCCCCTTGTTTGTCATCATCAATCCTTACCTCTTCTTCCTGCCTCAGGCATAGTTCCAGCTGTTTTGTATCAGTGAAGCACTTGGCTATTTGAGTGACTTAAGTTCAAGGATTGGCATTAATGGAGGCCCTGATACTACTCCTGTGTAAAAACCTGGGTGCATGGATCTGCTTAGGATGTTGGGAAGCATTAGTAAAAGCTTTCAAGTGCTTTAGGTGGTGAAAGAATTATCCAGCAACTAATGAAACTTTGCAATCAGAAGCGACATGGCTGCCACAATACAGTGTCTTTTGGCTATAAGCCTCACAGCCAGTCTGACTAGTACCAGGCCATGACATGCTGAGGAGATGTCTGGTTTGAGGGTCCAAGCATGGTTTCTGCACAGCTTTACTCCATTCTGTGAGTACGTGCTAGCATGTTTGGCCCTAACTTTGAGGTCTCTACCTCATTCTCTATTGTACTATGTAAACATAATCCCCATTTTCCCGAACTGACTGAAAATTAAGTGCCTAACTGTGTGCAGAATCTGTCTGTCCTGTAGTTCTTATCCCATCTGGTAGAGCCTAGTCTTTTGAAACAGATCTTCCAGTGATTCATAATATAAGTTATTGCCATCACACTATAGGACTTGTTGATATGCAGTCATCTAAGTTTGCAGAGCAGCTCTGTTAGACTATTTATATAATATAATCCGAGAAAGAAAAGCTACAGGCTCAGGAACTGGATTTCTACAGGTCTGTAATCTGTATGGAACTTGCCCTTTTGAAAATACTTAAAATATTGATAGATTAATCCTTGCATCAGCTCAGTCAATCAGGGAAGAATTTTATCCGAAGTCTCCCAAGTGGAGATAGTGTGATGAAATGTTTTAAGGAATTGCCAGCTCTCCAGACAGTGTTTTGGCTCCCATACCTTGCATTTTTCCCTCAAAGATTCTGAACATTAGGATAAAAGGAAAATATGTAATAGGAAAAAAACCTGGGGGACAAATGCTCATCTGATGCAAATCAGCACTGGAATGGAACAATACTGGTGTTCCCTGTTCAGTATCTGGCTCTTTCTTGGCAGTGTCCTACAGAAATGTGTTGTTTTTCCCTTTTACGAGGCTAAAACTTTCCTGTATCAACATACCCTAGCCCTGTATTTCTGACTTTTATCTAATTTTAATGGAATTGTAAAAGCTTTTTTTTTTCCCAGCTAAAACTTGACCATCAGAAGTTGAGTGCATGAAACACGAAGAAATCTCAAGGCATCTGAGAAAGGCAATTTGATGATTTTTGAGATAAAAGAGCACAAACAATAATAAAAGCTGAAGACACTTTATGAGCACTTTTCATTAACATTACAACTTCAGAGCATTTTGTGGCATTTTATTATTTAAATTTCCAGGTCAGTGGTCAGAAGGCTGAATTATACTATGTATGAAATATCAAAAAAGGAAAGAAAGGAATTATAATAAAACATTCATGTGCATGTGCAGACATATTTAAATTTACCCAAGTTTTGAGTGGATTTTTGGCCTTCTCAGACTATTTGTCAATGCCAGCTCTGGTGTAGTCTAAACATCATAAATTGTCTTCTCTTCAGCTGCCTTGAAGTCACTTGACTGCAGCTTTAACCAGTGAGCTCTGTTTGTTGCTGCCAGCAACGCTTTACTTTCCCTTGCTGGGTTTCACGTATGCATTCAGGGGTATGTTCTTTTGCCAGTCAATTATTCTAAGTTATATGGACTCCCTAAGGGTAAGATAGACTTCACATTTGACTTCCTTTTCCCACTGAAGTATGGCAAGTGCAAATATTACTGATACTACTGCTATCCTTTTCTTTTCTCAGTTGCCAGGCTACCATAAGAGACGAGATACAGAGCTGGAAGAACTTTTGGCTTGTGACATGGCCATTCTTTCGTTCAGAAAAAAAATTAAAGAAAATAACAGTAAGGTGCCCAGGAGAAATGTGGTATGTCCTGCACTTGGCTGTAAATGTATACCTGCCTTGTAAATTGAGGCTCTCCTTACAGTTTCCAGAATTTGTTACATGTGGACTGCTGTCAGTGTTTGCAGATGGCTTTTGTCACTGGGTGTGCTCCACACATCTAGCATTTGCCCTGAGAAGAATTCTGTTGTTGGGCACTTCTTTGTTATTTCAACAGTGTCAGCTTCTAAGGGAACAGTAACAATATGCAATCTGCTCTGATCACCCCCCTTTTGCTTTGCGACTTGCTGACTCGTGCTGTAGCCAGGCTAATCATGAGGTGAATTGGAGTGCCAGAAATTTGTCTTCCCCGGCTGCTGTGGAAGTGCTGCTCTGTTTTCTCTCAGCCCAGTTGTGCAATATCAGGCATGGTCTGCTCATAAGTTTGTTGCTTTGGTTTAATCTTGTGTCACGCTTATTTCTTGATGTCTATAGTCAGCTTGATACTTCCTAGGAAAGCTTTTGAATCAGCTTTTGACTTTAATACCCTTGTTCCTGAGCTCCTAAGTGAAGCTTAGAGCAGCACGTAGCTGTAGCTGAAAGAAGTGTTCAAGATCTGCAACTGCTAGAATGGCTTTATGAAGCTATGAGAAAATAGGTGGTAATTTGGACATTTTTACACTTACCTTCAAAGACAATCTGCTCATACAGCCTGAGTGTGGAGTGGGCCTTAAGGGTATTTTACCATCTCCCCATGCCCTAACTCCTGAGCTTTGTCAATTTGTGCTTCAGGCCCAGGAAGCTCGGGATGGTTTTGTGCTTACGTCTTTGGGACACACACTGCTGTATTCTTGTATATGAAGCTGAGACAGATACCTAAAATTTCAGATTTTAAGCATCTTTCTTAAAACAGCCTCATTTGTTTCAAACCATTTTATCAGATGCAGTGGGAAAAATCCTGTTGTACACACTAACACTGTTGACATGCAGGCATCGCAAAATCTTTTGTAGCTGGCTTAAATCAAGCAGTTTGAGCCATAACTTTTACTCTATGAAGAAAGTTATCCATACAGAAATGAAATGCTAAGAATAACTATTTTGATGCAGAGTTTTATTTTCCATTGTAGTCATTGACTAGCGAAACTGATCTCTGCTTCCCAAGAAACATTTTATTAATTTTCTGGTTGCATTTTTGTCAGCATCCCAGTTCAACTTGGAGATTTTGTACTGATCGTAATTAGTTTCAGCTCATATTTACTGGCAGGCATTTCTCCAAATCAGTGAAAATAAACAGGAGTGTAACAACATTTTTAAAAGAATGCAGAATTTTTGCTTTTAGAAGGTCAGAAAACAAAACACAGACACAAAAATACACTAAGGCATCAAATGTGTAATTTCAATACTGTAGACAAGAGGAAAATATTGCACTTTTCAATCTCAACCAGCTGACTGCTAAGGATTATATCTTTTGATGGGAAAAAAAAATCCTGCCATAATAAGAACTGTAGCTGACAGCTTAAAGCTCTTACAGGGAGAATGAAGAAAAGTTCTGGATGTTAATAGATGCTTTTACTGATAATGATTTGAAGTTCATGAGTGATAGAAGTCTGTTATTTCTGGTGTAAGGTTATAAAGAGCATAATATGGTATTCATTAAAATAGGAAGCCAAAAATAACATCTGTCTCTCATGAATAAGGGATATAGACTCATTTTAGATCTCTTCATGTTTGAAAACAGTATTTTTGCTAGAAAACTAGAGTTTTTGTACCCTTTAAAAAAAACCATTAAATATAATATAATACGATCACACCATTTTTGCACAAAGTGATAAAAATATACAAATATTGGTTGAACTTGCTTATAATAACTTTGCAATCTCCAGACGTGATTCTCATTGCCCAAGCAAGACTTTGTTTTTTTTTTCAGTGGGTGACATGAATATTTCCCACATATACGTGAGAGAGAACTGGGTCTTTTAACCACTGATGTCTTTGGTTTCTGTGGAACATGGTTCATCCATGGGGACATCGGGTTCAGACTGCCACTGTAACAACCTGAGCCTGTATGAAATCAAGTGCCTCTTAGGAGGTTCTCAGCATCTGTGTTGTTGTCCTATGGTATAGTGCACGTTACCTGTCCATCATGACTGGTAGTTGTTTATCAAATTCATGGATTTCAGTTGTCTGGAATTTTTTATAATATCACGTACAATTCAATGATGCACTTCATGTAGAAAAAGAAGTATTTTAAAATAAGATTGGAATACTGCAGTCTGGTATTTTTGAGGAACAAAATTTCAGCAGACAGCCGTGTTCCTTTTGGTAATGTGCGTGGACTTGCTGCCACTGAAAACCCTTCTAAGGTAGATTTACCTCCTCTTGGAATTGAAATGCATCACATGAAAGACATTTCTCTTGTTTTGCTGCATAAAAGCAGAAGTTTTTTCTCAGGGTGGCATGTTTTTTGGTTTACTCAGAGTCAGTTATTCACTAACCATCGCAAAATCATCATAGGCTCTGGTCCCGCTGCTGCACTCTGTGAAAGGAAGATGGGCTCTTGTGTACATCTGCATTGAAGCCCTACTGCAGTAACGTGCCACAGGAATGTCTGCTTTTTGTCCTTGCAGAAGCAAGCATCATGTTTTAGTAGCTAAGATTATCTTTTGTAAGGCATTCCAGTTTAGCTTTTACAGGGTAGCTGTAGCCATTTTCTAGACCAGACTGAGAGCAAGTAAAAGCAAACTCTGTAAGGTGAATGTGTAATTGGAAATATCCTCTAGAAAATGAAAGATCTGGCATGCAAGTTGGGTGCTGGTTACTCTCAGATGGGCAGCTTGCAGGCAGTCCATAAACTGATGGTGGGTCTGAGTGTGAATGCAGTTTGTTGGCTTATAGACCCTGCAGTAGCCTCCTGCTCCCCAGCTGATCTCTAAAAGTGGATGTAGAGGCAATGTTTGTGGCTTGTACAGTGCCTCGTCTGCTGAGTGTGTGTGAAACAATGTGCAATAAAGATGATGGATAGCAAATGTCATATTGCATTATAAATAAGAATTTTTCATGGTTCAGGACAAAAATGCATCAATCAATAGTAAACACATTTTCTGTTTGGAACACCTGTTACAATTAATTCTGCATAATCAGTTATATTTTTTTAATGAAAAACAACAGCAACATGGACATGACTTTTCTTCAGCCTGATTTTCATTTTGATATTACACAAATACTTTTGGTTTTGATTAAGGACTTGCAAGCTCTATAACAGATCTATAACATAGGTCAGAGAATTTGGCTGACACAGGAAAAAGATAACTGATAAAGAATAGGTTATCTTAATTTGTTAGTCTGTGTTTTATTTCCTATTATTTTTCTCCAATAGGAATTTAATTAGCCAGGCATGGTTAAAATAAAAGTGTTGCTAAATAATGTTTTATGTGGATTGTAATTTCGTAACCTCAGTGTCCATTTGGTAATAAAATATTATTTAAAAAGGCTCAGCAAAAATGGAGCATTGAAGCCACATGTTACTATCATTTAATCTCTACAAATTTAGCTTTGTCCAGGACAAATCTCAAATCTGTCTGGAAGTAGTCAAAATTTTCTAATTTATATGCATAACCCAAATACAATAGGTTCAAAATTTGCACTGCCGGGGAGCTTCTGAGGGCAATGTCAAGCTGGTTGGGTTCGTGTTGTGGTGCTTATCTTTTAGACATTGTCCTGAATGGCAGAATTTGCAGTCCCAATGTAGGCAGCTAGGGATGTCTGCCTAGTACAAGGAAAGCACAGGAATCATCCTGGGACACTGAGCAAGGGGCTAATCAGAGAAGGTGAGGATGTGGGAAAACCTTCCATCCTACTCTGTCCCTTCAACAGGCTTAAGCAGCTAATTCTGAAGGAAGGTGCCTCTGTTTCTTCCTGGCATTCATAGCCATGAACCCTTTTCTGCAAGTAGGTAGGTGGCCAGGCCTTTCTCACATAAAGTGCAGCTGGAATAGGAGGAGGGGAAGGAACGTGTGGTGCATTTGCACTTCTGGCCAACAGCTCAGTCAGCAGAGATCAGTCTGAAATAAAGAACTGTTATGTTCAAGCTCTTGCTCCAGTGAATATTTAATTATCTATGCAAAAATAGGTAATTATTTAGCTTTAGTCTGATGGCCTTTCAGTTCAGCAAACCATCACAAATTAGACATTTGCACAGTTGTAATTTGCTCCATATCACAACCTCTTTAACAGGAGAGACAACATTTCTTGAAATGCTCAATAGTCTGGTGGTTAAAACCTTTTCTTGGAAGCTATCTTCAGATCCCTGCTCCAGTTTGTACCTTACATGGCCTTGAATTTGGTTCTTTTACATCCCAGTACTTCAGTTATAGAGCACTTCTGTCTACCGTAGAGCTTTAGCTTCCAAACGAAAATAAGAAGGTGGTTCTGGCATGAAGTCTGCCATTTTGTGAGTGATGAAGTGTGCTTACAGGACTCTTCCTTAAAATGCAGAGAGAACCTCATGAAATCTTAAACCACGGTTTAAGCCTGTGGCAGGAACTGAGAAGCAGAGTACAGCCATGATCTCTACAGCTATGTGGCCAGCAGCACAAAGGGATTTACCTAAGAGATATTTTGGTGAAAAATTTAAGGTTAAACATACACAGGCCAGTACAGACACGCATCTTTCCTGCACTCAGCTATGGTAGTTGATATGGCTTGTGCACTGGAAGAGTATAGTTGCAGCAACCTGGTTTTCTAATTGAGCAGAAGGGAGACATTTTTAGAGGGTAAGCAGAGGACTGAAGACTTAAATTTTGCATGTAGGTACCATCTCTAAGTCATTTGAGAGTGAATATGAATATGTTATATTGTTGTGTGTTCTATGGTTCTGAGCCATTTGTTAGAGGACGTCAGAGAAGGATTTGGTGTTATTAAGCTTCAGGATCTAGAATCCCTAGTTAACCAGTAGGACCTTTCTTTGTTACTTGCTGCAGAAAAAAAAAGTCTCTGTATCAGAGGAACTTGAAATTTAAATATAGAATATAAACAAAGAAATAGTTAGTAATTATGATCCTAGCACACTAGTTATCCTAAGCCTTCTTGCTATCAAACTTAGGGCAGAATATGTGGAACATACAGTGAACTGAGGTAGGAAAAAGAGGTTATTTTGCTGGTACTTACAGTTTGTGTGGGATATACTATTTGAGAAATCCCAGAGACATTAGAAATGTTAAAAAATCATATCAGCTGACAATCTGGGCAATTTGGAGATAGTGGTACTTTAAGAATACTAAAGGACGTTTTCAGTATTCATCTCTGTTGTTCCATTTGCCTCAATATCAAACCATATAGAATAAATAAAATCAGAAGCAGTTGTATAGCATCTTATCTAAAGTGATTGTACAATAGATATTAAGTGATTGTGTTAGTACTGTATAACTTTTGAGACTTAGCATGCATTAAAGTCAGCATTTTGTGCAAGGAGTGAATAATGTACAGAATATTATATGCCTTGCTCCCAAAGGGATTAGAACTCCCAGATCTGGAGGAAAGGGCCTTTGTTTCCCACCACTTTATTAATCCTTTAAATCATAGTCCTCTCTTCTAATCCATATCAGCTGTATTCTGAACAGACAAAGAGTCTGTCCTTCTGATAAGACTCATGGCTCTAACCTGTAGTCCAACTTGCATGGAAAGAAGTAAGAAGTTGTTCTCACTGCATGTTTTACATTTCAATTCACCCTGACACCTGGAAATCTTTTCATGGAAATCAAAGAATAATTTCCTAGGAGCATGATGTGTTGAAAAGCACTAAGGAGAAAATGTCAGTAATAACTTCATATTTTCTTGGATTTCTCTGGTTGTCACAGATTTAGCATTAGCCAGGGATAGCTTTTGTGTTGAATGTGACAGGAAAATTACTTTTATTCTTAATGTCAGAATGTGGAATTACACTGTGTTCAGCTACGTTTATACTGTACGATTTGGGTTTATTTAAAATTTAATTTAATAAAGATGGGTCAATTGCAGTAGCTAATACAGAGTTGAAGTTGCACAGGAAAAGGTTGAAGTACATAATCTCTGAAATACTCTTCATGGAACCTGTTTTCAATCTACTTTGAGACTAGTTTTTCATGTTGCTTTTAAAACTTGGAGAAGGAACAGTTTTTAAGAGACAAATAGTCAGTGTAGCATATTTTCTATTTAATTAAATGAACTTTGTGTACACATACAATGTGGATTCCAGATTCTTTAAATTTTACAGTGCTAAAGTCTGGTAAGATGCCAGAAGATGTTAATTGTGAAAGAGATACATTCCTAGAAAACACATAGTAGAGTGTCAGTGTTGTAAAAGACAAACCCATTTCTTGTCCCTGTCTAGTACAAATTTAACAGATTCCACAGGATGAAATCTGAGTATTTTGTGACAAGTCTGCAGTAAAAAGGCACAAAACCAAGACTGGGCTGGGAAAGGGAAACGAGTTAAAAAGAACTTACAATTACCATACTTTCGCTTATACATGCAACTGTGTGATGACATCGAAATACTTGTCAGGCATTAAAGATACTTCCCAACAACTTCATGAAGTTGCCTATTACATTCATTTTACAGATGGATTAGACTGAGAAAGCATGAAATTTAAATGGCATGGTCCCATGAGGAATCACTGGCAGAGCTGAGAACAGAATATCTCCTCAGCAACTGCTTCTCAGTATTTACTAGAGCAACCATTTTAAATTAAAAATTTTGACTTGGTTCACAAAATCATAACTTTTAAAAAAATACTGAGATAAAAAACTCAATTTTTTTAAAATTAAAAAAAAATTTTTTGCATGTCCAGAAAAATAAAAAAGAAGGTAGTATTAGTTGTAAAAAAACAGGATTTCTAGGAAACTAGAAGAAGATGTTTGTTTTGAAGCCATTTTTAGTGTTCAGGCTAGAATCTCTGGTTTCACTGAAAAGAGCAACTTCTTCCCATAAGCTTGAGTGTTGGTACATCTGAATTTGCACAAAGAAAAAATGGGACACAGAAGGTCAGCCTACCCTTGGATTCAGAGAACACCAGCAAAAACACAAATTTGGCGTGGTGTCAATGTAAACAGATTTACACCAAATATCCTGTCAGAAGTGCTCGTAACAAGTTGCTCCCTGAATAGAGAAATTGAGGATACCTATGGATTCCTGATCTGTCATCCATAGACTGCAGGCCCTCCTGCAGCACCCCTGGTTCCCTCTCCCTGCCCTTGCCACATCTGTCTCTCTCCTTGTATGCTTTGTACAATGTTATGGGTGCACCCTCAGTTTTGCCCAGTTTCTCACTCTCCCTTCCCTCAGTACCCACAGGTCTGGCCTTTTACTTCTTTGGTCCCCACAACCCTTCAGATCCCCCCTCACAACCAAATGTCCTCAGCATGCTCCCCCATCTCCATCTCGCTGTCCTGAGAGCAGTGACAGGTCAGGGACCTTGTGCACTGCTTGAGGGGCTCGTGGCTGCTAAGCAGCCCAGCCCACCCTGCTCAGTAGGACTAGGTGGATAAGGAATGAGAGCATTTCGTCTTACCATCAGCAGAGGCAGTAGTATCAAATCTCTCTTTCTCTCTCTCTGTAAATGTCAACTTTGAACTTTCTGTTAAATTCAGCTGAAACTGGTAAAGGGATTTGGGTGCTGTTAGGGGGGACCTGGGAGATAGATGCATAGAGTGATGTTCATACAGATAGCACAGAATCACAGAATACGCTGCTTTGGAAGGAACCCACAAGGATCATTGAGTCCAACTCTTAGCACTGTACCGGACCATCCCCAAGAGTCACACTGTGTGCTTGAGAGTATTGACCAAACACTTCTAGAACTTTGTCAGGCTTGGTACTGTGGCCACTTCCCTGGGGAACCAGTTCCAGTGCCCAACCACCCTCTGAGTGAAAAATACTTTTCTAATATCTCCCCTGACACAACTTCAGGTCATTTCCTTGGTTTCTGCCGGTTTTCCTATGGAAAATAATAAAGCACCTATTTTCAGCTATGTTATTCAGGTATCTAGTTGATTAGTATTATAAACTACTTGAATCAATAATAATAATAATAATAATAATAATAATAATAATAATCTATTGAACTTGTAACAATGGTGGGATATGAAACAGAAATGGCAGGATGAAATGGACCCATATAAAAAAAAAATGAATGTTCTTCATTCAAAGATAAGAGAGAGGAACCTCTCAGAGAAAATTTGAATCCCTTTCTGCTGCTGTGGACAGAAAAACATAGGTATTCATTTGCTGTCAAAACCCCCCCATGTTTGTGATACAGCAGAAGTATGAAGTAGTCCTGTGGAAAAGCACCCTCTTCTCTTTGGGATCTCACAGAAGTTTCGGGAATCCAGAAGTAAGCTCCCAGTCACCTCAGCAGGCTTTGAAAAAGTACAGAAAACCTTCTCTTACCTTTCAATGCACTGATGCTGGTATTCCCAGTGATTTTGCTGCGGTGACAAACTGGATGGAGAAGGAGCTAAAGCTAAAATGAAAACTAAACCCCACTAGTGCTATTTTTAAAGCACAACTCTGCTGCCATGGATTTTTTTCCAAGAACTTTTTACCCAATTGTCCATAAACCAGTTTGCCCTGGCCATATTTTCATCCTCCCTATAAAAAGACTTTTCACATCCAGTGTGTCATTAGCTGCCTTTACTGCACCCAAAGTTCTGATGTTTTCTCACCTCCCACGCCTGGGACAGAAAAAGACCCCATCAAAAACATTCAATGACTTTAATGCCTCCCCTGCTTCCTTCCTTTTTATGTTCTACAATTATACAGGCAGTGAAGCACAGCTGTAACTAAAAAGTAGAATAACACTACCACCATCGCATACTAATTTGACTTCTGAGGGATATACTTGTTTCAGGACTGTGAGATTGTGATAAGCTTCAGTGAGTTTTTTACATATTTTGCTTTGGTTTTCTATTGGGAATATTTCAATGTATGGTCTTCATATAGCTTTCTGGCTTGTAGATTACAATGTCACTGCTGGAAAAAGATTTAAACCTAAAAGACATGTTTAATCTATTGTGTCTATATCATGACAGAGTTTTATTTGATCTTGGCAGTTTGAACATCTTTGGGGAACAGTTGAAAACATCTTTCTAAACTCATTATTGTCAGTCTAAAACAGCTCTCAAAACCTAAATTTCTGCAAGCTTCAGTATAAGGCATTTATATACTAGACATAATATTGAACAGCAGAATACTGCATCTTAGATTAGCCAGACTGATAACATTTTTTACTATTCTGATATAAATTCTATTATCTGATGTCTGCTTACAAGGCAATGAAATGTTTAATTGCATTTCTAATAGAGTGCACAAATTAATTTAACATCCTTAGAAAAGCTGAGAACCATTCTGAATTTTCTGTATTAGCACTAGTGCATGCTGGTGGAAAGGGACAGGACCATTAGAGATGCCAAGTATGGGCTGAAGGTTCTTCAATTCTCTAATTAGTAACAGAAACTACTGAATGTGAAGATTAATATTAAAGAAATTGACCATTGAAATTTAGTTTTTGGAGTTGGAGAGTAAGTCATAATTGAAGTGAACAAGACAATGGGGCTGTGGTGAGTCCCATGTACCTATGAGACCCAGAGCAGTGAGAAACCAAGAATTCCAATTAACCAAGTGTTCAAATGCGCTTAAACTCAACCTGTGATGCCATTAATATTTCTAGACTTAATGTATACAGAACTGGCACTCTTAGGGATAATTATAGAAGGTCTGGGCTTTGTAACTTAAATAAACCTCTTTGCTTAAAGGACAAGAACTGTAAGTCCAGACACGACCCAGTCACGCTACACAAGGAGACATTACTACAGGAGGTTGAAGTGTGCTGTGCTCAAACTGATCTCAGAAGTGTTAGCAAAGCATCAGTCTCTCCTCTGCCACCTCACCTGGCGTACACATCACATCTCGCCCTGGGCTAGCAGCAGTGGTCAGGCTATGCACTGAAGGGCATCTGTGTCCAGGGAATGTCTGCATTTGGAGTGTCACTGTTCTGCTTGCAAGATGATAACCCTGTCTGTAATGTTAGCTCCCTCCTCTGGCAAGTCTGGCTGTGCTGATTCTCGCTGGATCCCTCAGTGTCCTTGGCTTACTGATGAGCTAGTCCTGAGACACCAAGGACGCTCATGCATAGTGCAGACAGCTGCATGTCTGCTCTCAGGAAGGCAGAATTTATAGCCTGGGCTCAACATTACACTGATTCTGTCACATGGCATCTGGATTGCAGCTGGTTATGGAGCAAGCTGGGAATGTGAGGGTACTGCTTGTAGGACTGTAGGTATGCTCTGACTCTGTATGTGAAGATGATTTCAAGGAGTTCTTCCACAGAAAAGATAAGAGTTGAATTTTTTTTCCAGAAGAAAGCAGGAGTAACACCAATCAGTAATGTATTTGCTTTGTTGGCTGCACTTCCAGAAGGCCAAGGAGCTGTATTCTCTCTACGTATTTCTTCAATGTCACCTAAACAAAATGAAGCATTGTAAATGAATTGCACTTAAAAAAGTTCCTTGGGGTTGGACAAGTTACTTCATTGCACGTAAACTCCTGGACTCCTGACTATTAACACCATCTTCTGACAAGTTCAGGAAACTCTAGCTATACATCACATATATTCTGGAGGGGGAGAGAAATGTACACACAGAATAAATATTCTTAAAAGAATTAGCTAAAAAAACTATCGTGGTAGAATTGGTCATTGCAAATAGAGTATTGTTTCCATTTTGAGTTGTAAAATTTCTTCAATAATTCTGGAGTTTACAAGCTATTTTATATTACTTACAGAAAATATACCTCTAATCCATTATTTTATGCCACTCAAAGAATACATTTCTACAGCCCAAAGGCCACTTTAAAAAATACAAATCTGTTTAAGTCTTTCCAAATGGTACATTTTTTCATATGTACTACGCTAACATATTGCAGGTGTTTAGGTATTTGCATCTTCAACTAAGATTCATTTTGCTCTGCTGTAATTACAGAATCACAGAATCACAGAATCACAGAATCACAGAATGGGTGAGGTTGGAAGGGACCACAACAGATCATCAGGTCCAACCTCACTGCTCAACCAGAGTCATCCCAGAACACATGGCACAGAATTGCATCCAGAAGGTTCTTGAATATCTTCAGAGAGGGAAACTCTACAACCTCTCTGAACAACCTGTTTCAGTGCATGGTCACCCATACAGTAAAGAAATTCTTCCTCATATTCAAGTGGAACTTCCTGTGCATTAGTTTCTGCCCATTGCCTCTCGTCCTCTTGGTTGGCATCACGAAGAAGAGCCTGGATCCAGCCACTTGACACCTTTCCTTTAGATACTGATAGACGTTGATGAGGTTCCCCCTCAGTTATCTCTTCTTGAGTCCGAACAGGTCCAGTTCTGTCAGCATTTCCTCATAAAGAGATGCTCCAACCCCTTAATCAACTTTGTAATCCTCCACTGGACATGTTGCAGGACCTCCATGTCTCTTATCCTGAGGAGCCCAAAACTGGACACAGCATTCCAGGTGTGGCCTCACCAGAGCTGAGCAGAGGGGCAGGATCACCTTCCCTGACCTTCTGGTAATGCTCTTCCTAATGCATCCCAAGATAGAGCTGGCCTTCTTGGCCATAAGGGCACGCTCCTGGCTCATGGACAGTTTGTTTTTCACTAAGACCCCCAGGTCCTTTTCCATAGAGCTGCTCTCCAGCAAGTTGCCCTTCAGTCCATATCAGTGCCTGGGGTTATTCCTACCCAGGTGCAGGACTGTGAATTTGCCCTTGTTTAATATTACAAGAATCCTCTCTGCCTTTCTTTCCAACCTGTCATGGTCCCTCTAAGGGGCTGCACAGCCCTCTGGAGTATCAGCCACTCCTCCCAGTTCTGTATCATCAGCAAACTTGCTGAGGAAACCTCTGTCCTTCATACAAGTAATTGATGAACAAGTTAAACACTACGGGGCCCTGTATAGAACCCTGGGGGACACCAGTAGTGACGGGCTTCCAACTAGACTCTGTGCCACTGGGATCTGGCATTCAGCCAGTACTCAATCCACCTCACTGTCCACTCATCCAACCCACACTTCTTGAGTTTGCATATGAGGATGTTGTGAGAGTGTTGAAAGCCTTGCTGAAGTCAGGGTAGACAATATCAACTGCTTTCCACTCATCCATCCAGGTATTTGTTTCATCCTTGATGGCAATCATGTTGGTCAAACATAAGTTATCCTTAGTGAATCCATGCTGACTACTCCTGATCACCTTCTTGTCCTCCATGTGAGTAGAGATGGCCTCCAGGATGAGGTACCCCATCACCTTTCTAGGGATTGAGGTGAGGTTGATTCACTGGTAGTTTCCTGGGTCCTCCTTCTTGCCCTTTTTGAAAACCAAGGGGACATTTGCTTTCTTCCAGTCCACAGACACCTCTCCTGACCTCCATGACCTTTCAAAGATGATCGTGAGCAGCCTGGCTATGATGTCTGCCAGCTCTCTCAGCACCTGTGGATACATCTTGTCAGGGCCCATGGACTTGTGGATGTTAAGTTTGTCTAGGTGTTCTCTGACGCAATCCTTGACCAAGGGAAGGTCTTCTTTCCAGGATTCATTTACCCTGGTCTCCTGGGTCAGAGATCCCTGAGGTCTGGTCTTATCAGTGAAGACCGATGCAAAGAAGGCATCAATAAGTTTGCCTTCTTTGCATTGTCTGTTACCAGGGTCCCCTCTCCATTTAATAATTGGCCCACATAATTCTTTGCTTTCCTTTTATTATTGGTATATATGGAAAAAACCCTTTTCGTTATCCTTGACATCCATAGCCAGATTTAACTCTAGGTGGGCCTTGGCCTTTCTGTTCTCATTTCTCAGACCATCCACCTCTATTCACTAATTCTATATTGCTCAATTTTGTGTACGTAAAAATGGTCAATAGTTAATACAGAATGTAGTGTCTAATGCAGAGGTGTCATGTGAAGCATCCTATTTCCTAAAATTAGAGTCTTGAAACCACAGGAAGAGAAAGCGTAGGACAAATGGGACAGCTACCTGAAATGGCAAACTTGCAAAGTGAGACATGGCAAGAAAAAAGAAGAGACTATTGTTGTCTAAAGATAAAATCTTGATGCTGTGTTTCTATTTCCAGAGGTTAACAGATTATTTAAGAGTAAAAATTAATCTTGACCTCCATTGAAAATGAATGTAAAGCACAGTGCACTAATTTTTATGGGTTTAGAGCTTGGCTCCATTTTCTGAGGTCAGATTTCCATCCTGGTTGAAGCTGCATTGTTTACCTGCTGCATCAACAGTGAGTTGCTTGGACTGTATGAAGGTTTTTCCACTGGGTAATTCTGCTTGTTACAAGATAATGGGAGAAGAATTGGCAGAGGACTGGAAAGTGGAAATCCATCCATTGCTCAGAGACCTGTTCCTGTGTCAGCTACAGTCCTGAGCTTTTTAGGGAGAAGGCATGGCAATGACATATGTGTGTAGGAAGATGTTTTAAAACATGAGACTGGCAGGAGCTTCCAGGGAAAGGAGTCTATATATAGTAGCTTAGAGACCATGAGCTTGTCATGATCCTCTTCCACCTACAGTAAGGTCTGTAGCATGTACAAAGCAGCTCTCAAAACTCCATTCTGGCTTTCCTGTGTGTACTGCTTGCTCAGCGTCCTTTGAGTACAGGCCTGAATGCCCCATTGGTCCCTGCAGTAAAATGGCACTGAAAAAGGGTATTAAAGGGAGAGGAAAGGTTGTCTTCCATATTACAACTGTTGTTGAATATATATTTGCCTTGTGAACCTCTGGAGGTGTTCATTCTTTGAAGCAAAATCATCTTCTTTGTCATCAGCTGTGTTACTGAGGGCTGTCCTGCCCTGTCATTGCAGTTGGTGCAGAGAAGTGCAGTCAGTCGGTTTTGGCCTGGCTGCTGTCACTAGCATTGGTTTTCCCATTAATTTCTGGGACTTTGCTGGCATTCCACTGATTTGAATATGCTGTCATGGATATGAATTCCATGTATGCACAGTCTGGGCAGGGTTTGTTTATTTGTTTCTGTTTTGATGGTTTGTTTGTCTTGGAGATGATTTTAGGGCAGTGTTCACCCTGTCCTCACCCTGTCCAAAGCAAAGGCAAACCATAGCCTCATTGCCACAGTACAAGGACCTCATTTGAAACTTTCTCCTCTTCCAGAACAAGCAGCCAAATTATATATGGAATATGACAGCAGAAACTTCCTCAAGTTTCAGGGCTTAGTTTAGTTTTATCTATCTATCTATCTATCTATCTATCTATCTATCTATCTATCTATCTATCTATCTATCTATCTATCATCTATCTATCAGTCTATCTGTCTGTCTATCTATCGATCTGTCTATCTATCGATCTATCTATCTATCTATCTATCTATCGATCTATCTATCTATCTATCTATCTATCTATCTATCTATCTATCTATCTATCTATCTAATCTATCATCTATCTATAATTTTATTAACCCATCTTGAAAATATGCATCTCCTGCCATACACAATCAATGGAGAACTAATTTCAACACTCTGCATTCATGTTTGTACAACTTGTATGTATATCCTGAATCGCAATATGAATCATGATATTTTCTACTTTCTCTATTGAAAGACCCTCTCTAACCACAGCAGTATCAATTACACTGAGTGAATGATCCTATTTTCTTTTATATACAAATCTTTGAACATGCAAAACTGTGAATTGTTATAGGTGTTACAGGTTTTTTATGCCATCTTCTTGATAAGCATGGGTCCTATTTCAAACATAAGTGTTTGCTACACAAGGCTGTTACAATATCCAGACCTGGTAGCAGCTCTGCATATGTAACTTAGCAGTTCTCCATGCATTTGCAATCACAGAAATAGGAACCAGGATGAAAGCAAACCTTTCTATGTTAGTAAGAGGGGAATCCTCAGAAAACTTCCTCAGGGAACTTTAACCTTGAGAATTAAGAGGGCTGCATGTAAAATAACTGGGCTTTGTTGTTCCCATACCAAGGCTGGAGAGCTGAGGTGAAGGCTGTGTTACTTTATTTTTTTGCTTTTTTTGTGCAGAGGAAGTTATTCCCTGGCTGGATCTGCTGCTATTAAACCTTGCTTTTTCATACACTGTCCTTTTCAGACGAATATGTTTCTGTTGTGAAGAATATGCACTTCTCTACCTCAGCCTGCAAGGGTGCTGTAGTTTCACTCTATATGCTCTTTACAATAGACAGCTAATATCTGGATATCTGAGAACAAGATGTTTTTTCAGGACTTTCAACAGCACAAATTAATCCAACAATGTTAAGCTGTTTTCTGACGGAATTGAAAGAGAATCCGAAGTGTTTTGTTGCTGTTGTGAATCATGCTATACTTGACTCATTTTTCTTTTTTCTTAAATAAAAACAGGTTTATCAGTTTAGTCTGTCAATGAAACATTTCCTGCCCCACAATACCATCTGCTACTGCAGCACAATGTACACCATTTGTTTGACCATTTCCATTAGCTGTGTTGACTAAATAAGTTTTCAAGATCGTCAATCCTTTCCACTCTTGGGGAAAACAAAAAGTGCCTATTATAAAACACATTGTTTTTGATTATTGTTATGTGTATTGTTATATATATTGTTATACATTCCACATTTTTTCAGTGGAGAAAATTCACACGTGATGAGTTCCAAAGCCTACCATCAAAAGGTCATAGTTCTGCTCTATAAATGTCAAGCCTTAATAAGACTGACATATTTTTTATTTTTGATTGTAATTTTGAAGTATTGGTTGTATTGACTTTTGGTCTTCCATTCCATTGATTGCAGCTCCAGCCTTGGTATTTAAACAGACATCAGGAGTAACAGGGAGGCATTTAAGACAACCAGAAGGATGCAGACAATTCTGGAAATGGATGCAAGTGAAGCATGAGGATAGACTGTAAAATTGAACTGACCTTGTTACCAGTTACTGTCTCTCTCTTTCCCATGCAAGCAGCCTGTAGTAGATTAACAGAAGCCAAAAACCTGGTTCTATCTATCCCATTTTATTTTAATTTGTAGATAGGATCAAACACAAAACATTTCATAACATAGTCTGAGTTTTGGTTTAGATGTCCACCATTTTTTGGTATTTGAAGAGAGTAGAAATGACTCTACCTTTCTGCCTGCATTAAAAGGTTATTTCCTAATGCTTTTCATTACAGCATAACTTGGTGTTTTCTGTATATGTTCCCAAGGAATTTTCTGATGCAAAGCACAGCCTGGTGAAATATAGTTCAAATACAGTCTGAAATGTTGAGAAGCAAACACTGTTATGTATTGTTAACTCAGATTGTGCTATGCCTTGAGCAAGCAGAGCAAAAGGCAGTACAGAAAAAATTTACTGCCTAAAAACCCAGCATAGGGAGAGGAACGGATGGAAGTGGCAAGTATCATCCTAGTTGCATGAATTTTTAGTCTTATAATTTTGAATTAATTTTGTTTCTATAACTTAAAAATCTGGTCAGAGAGGGTTAGACAGTGGTTATAACAGAAGACTGAGAATGTCAATTTGAAAACATCACTTGCTTTTAAATACTGTTTTTCAGTATGATCCTCAAAGAATTATCTGTAACTGAAACACAAATATTTAAAAGGTCCAAATATATATTACCCTTTCTTTTTTATGGTAATCTTTCTTCATTGTTCACTTGCATTGCTCGTAGCAGTGAGCTGAATATAGGTGTGTCTTAGAAACCTCCATACCTTGCAGGACATTGGCCTTATCATCAGGTATGCCCTGTGCAACATGATATCTTGAAACTCAGTGGAAATCTCCAATACTGTTTTTTTCCTACAGAGAAGAGACCCATATCTTAAATCAAGACACATTCTCTCTGTGATTTGTTTTCATTTATTTACAGGTTGAAATGCGAGCCTCCACATTTAATACTCTAATTGCACCTTTGTTATCATAGTCACAGACAATATCATGTAGCCAAGCACAGTAAAAAATTAGATATCTTGTTTCATGCTTTCTGTCAAACTTTTGCATGACTTGGTTAGAGAGAGAGGAGTCCCTCCCAGAGGAGACAGCTGAACATCCACACAGCATTAGCCAGCTGCATTTGAAGATGGAATTAGGAAAAGAATGAACTTCCAAAAGAACAACACTAGAATGGAAGAGAGCCATAAAATGATTTAAAGTAGTGAAACAACAAAGGGGAGTTTGTGGGTTTCCTATGACAACTAGTGCTTTTTCTCTTCCTCTGAGTCATAACATCTTATGAATTTTTAGTTTTTCTTTCTGAAGCCTCTGAAAGCACACAAGGGAGTGAACTTCTGTGATCAAAATAGTATTTTAAGGGTAGAGGATTTTTTGTTTATTGTGGGATTTTGTGTGTGTGTGTGTATTTTGGTTTTTTATTTTTTTCTTTTTAGGTACTCAGAAGCTGTAATTCTCGTTGGTTCAAATCCTCACTCATAAATCAGTGAGGTATTAAAATCATTGTTAGTATCCCCACGGGAAGGAAAGGGATCTCACTAGTCCAAATCACCATCTTTCGTGTCTCTTCAGAAACTAAAGCAGAACATCTGAATTAGAGAAAAATGGCTGTTGACTTTTTTTTCTTAATGTGATAGGTTATGAGATGAGAGCTGTTTTGGCAGTAGAAATGCTGCTCTTTGCCAAAAGTGAAATAGGGAATAGAAGATGGGGAAAACCCTGACTGCCATCAAAACCTCTAGAGTGACATGAATGTACAGATTTTTGGGCTCCATCCTTATGTGTTCTCCCAGAATGTGAACATGATTTGCAGCCCTTGATATACAAGTCTTCTTTTTGGATTGCTAAAGATTCCATCACTGCCATAATTGTTGCTCTTCTTGAAGAATTGGACAGTGTCAGAGGTTTGAAGAGTTGTATACCATGTACAGCTTTTGTATGGATCAAGTGCTGTAAAAGTGCAATAATCAAGGGCTTTCACTAACAGTGGCTTAAGTACTAGGGCTTCTACCTTGGTACTTTTTTCTTGTTTGGATCACAACTTAGATTTCTGGTTTGGCACAGCCATTCTTTGCTCTGGAGAGCACAATCAAG
This sequence comes from Lepidothrix coronata, assembly GCF_001604755.1. Taxonomy (NCBI): domain Eukaryota; kingdom Metazoa; phylum Chordata; class Aves; order Passeriformes; family Pipridae; genus Lepidothrix; species Lepidothrix coronata. Next base: position 1,187,664 of record NW_016690284.1, read on the forward strand.
CAGGTGAATGCAGACAGCATTTGGAGGTTGAATGCACAAGGGTACAGTTAACTAACTAGAGCAAAAGCATTATACCCTGCTAACCCTTGAGTTTACAAGTGCTGAAGCCTTGGTGCAATACGAAGTGACCGACTTTGTTTGTAGTGCTATAGGAAGCATTAGTTCCTCAAGAAGATCTTCATTAATGATTGAAAATCAAAGATACCCACGGAGGTTTGGAGCTTCAATGTGGCCTGATGTAGTATCTTTGGGATTTTTTGGGATCCAGTTTGGAGGAAACATATCAGGAGTGAATTAATCATTATTAGTAAGTGTAAGGGTTCATCTGATGTTTTGTATTTCTTTAATTAGTTCTCTTTCAAATACAAGGAACTGGCTCCAGCTGCATTGTATTTCCCGCTAATGTTGTTGAGCTTGATTCTGATTTCAAGAGGATTTTTGTCAGAGGTCAAACATATCTTAGTGTAGTAGTGCTGCCTCTGCAGTGCTACTACTGCATTTGTGCTCCTCTGAAACTATTGCTGCAATGATCAGCATTGTACAGAAATAAATTCTACTTAAATAGCCTGAGCAGGAAAAGTTGCCTTTGCTGTTCATATGGCACAGCACTGTCAGGCTGCTGAAGTGGTTAAACGCATCGCAGGTACCTTTAAACCCCTTTGTAAGGAAGTCTTTCATTTTCTGGAACATTTTTGAAAGTGAAGATACACCTAGTTATGAAATTTTTATTTATTTGTACAATTTACCATGTTTAATATTTGATTGCATTTAAGGAAATATATTTAGCTTTCTAGTATGTGCCAAAAATATCCACAGCATTTAATTTTCTCACAAAGTTAATATTCCTGGGATGCATTTCTTCATGGTGAATGGATTGCTCTTGCCTTCTGAGGTCTTATCTATTCATGGAATGTATTTGGGAAGCTTTTGCTTACTTCCAGTTCTCCAGAGCCTGCAGCTGATTGCATCTCCATTTTGCTTCTTGCAAATAGTCACTGTTCATTGCTAACAGGCAGAATAATTTTGTGTTGTATTACTAGTAGTCTGGTACCTGGGGATATCTATTATCACAATCTCTGAAGTCTTTTTTATAAAGATTATCTGGTGCACAGCAGCACATTACATTGCCCAATGTTAATGGAAAAGAAAAAACAAACCAGATTAATCTGCAGCTCCTTGCAAGAGCTGCATAATTTCTGTGTACTAGTGGCTTCCTCACTCACCTGGTTGAGTTTGAATCAGGGTGTACTGCTGTCACTGTAGTACAGAGAGCCCATTCTCAGGTTTTCTTTATCTGAGCCAGGCTGTGCATCTTGTGTGCACAGTTAGGTAGCTGTGTCATGTGGGCCAAGATCAGAAGCCTGATCTTAATGTTGTTCAGGTCTCACTTTCCGGTGTCATGCCCCTCTGAAGAAAGTCCAATTTTTCTGCTAGCACAGGAACTGTCAGTAGGTGTATGAGAACTGCTTATAGGAATAGAACTTCTTGTCTCCCTTGTAGTGTGACAGAAGCAAGACCAGAACCTGCCAGCATCATTAATGGGACCTGGACACTTAGGCTGTTTTGCTTTAGCTGGAATTTGTCAGTGTTCTGGCTGTAAAACTGTGGTTAGAGACTCACTGCATCTGCCTGCCAGAAAGGAAAAAGCAACTGTACATGATAGGCCTTGGGATGTGTACCTCAGGCAGGGTGTGTTGATTGTGGGTTCTGGTTTGGCCTGGGCACCAAAGAAAGGGCAAAGTTTCCACTACAGAAATAGGAAGCCTTATTTTTTTGAACACGATTGGAGTCCAGGGGTTCCTGCTTTGCTTTGGGTACTCACTTCACCTTAGTTGAAACCTCAGAGCAAGGTCAGTGGGGCTGCACAAGAGACCTCTGGCCAAGGACTGCACCGGTGGCAGGGGTACAGAAAATCACATTTTGATGTTATTATGACAAACAAAACAGAATAATGACAATGAAGAGCTAATATTGCTACTTAAATTCAATTAATACATTGACAGTGGTGTAGAGTTGACATTTCTGTGAGATCTGTTGTCCTTTGCAGGAGGTTAAACAGTGCTGGACACTGGACCTTGATCTTCTGTATTGTTAAATTTTTAGAATGGCATGACTCTTACCTGGGTTAACTCACCCAAAGTGGCTTAGCAGTTTGTACAAGAGCAGGCTAATTGCAGGGGCAGTTTGGTGGCAATATGAGTTTGATAGCAAACTCACATCATTTCATTTTACTGGTCTCAGCTTAGAGTGTGGAATTTTTAACTGCTATTAGAGACATAGCCCATTTATCTAGCCATGGCCCATCAGAGAAATTTCTGGTGGAGCTATTGTTTCAGGCTGGGAACAGGCATGCAGGGGACTTACAAATACCGGGACATGATGGTGAGGAAGCTTTCAGGTGGCTATGTCTTTGGTTTATCGTGAATTTTATTAGTATATATGTCAATAGATAGACCAATATGTAACATGAAATCTGTAAAAGGTTACTTTAAATGTCACATATATGTAAATACATGAAGAACTTTAAATAACATTATTCCCCTTTTTCATTTGTACTCCCCAGAATTCCCAGATGCTTGAGAAAGTAGGAGAACCACAGTTAACATGTATTTTTATTGTAATTGTCCAAAGCCAAAACTAACTGAGCAGAGGAAAGCTTAATGGCCCTGGAGGGAGTCCTAGAATATTGTTTTATTTATATTAGAAAATAATCTTTCTGCAGACATGGAGTTTGCAGACTGTGCTGCACAAACGTGGGTAGCCCTGTGTGGTCATGAATATTTTCAGTGTAGCAAGGTGGTAACGTTTCATAGATGATCTCTTGGGGGTGTTGAAGCTGGAAATTTCAAAGGGTCAAGGATTTAATTGTCTTTTATCTTAATTCTTCTGCCTGTTATTGAAAAATTGGCTCCTCTTCTTCTGATTTTAAGAGACTATGACACACTAAAACTATTTTGCACCACAGGCCATTCTGAGCTGAGTTTACTGCCAGGCAGACACAGACCTCATGTGTAGGACTCAGTACCTCAGGAGCATAACTCTAGGATAGTACAGGTTTAAACGGTAACAGGCTGCTTGTGATCAGCAGCCTTGCAGTGCTGGGATTCAGCAATTTGACACAGAATGTCCATCTCTTAGAAACCTTGTGAATCTCTTGCATTTCTTTTTAGCCTGAAGTACCTGTATTGACTGAGCTGCCGTCAGCATGTGTTCTGCTGTAAATTAGTTGCTATGATGTAAATGAGAATTTTGCTTGATCTCTCCTTTGGATTAGGACAGGATTATCCAGACCTCCAACTATGTTTTGGCAAGTTACAATCCAGGACTCTTACCTTCAACACAGCCGCTTAATCCTAATCCTCCCTGGGATGATCATAGATCAGAAATGTGTCAGTCTCTACAGGTTTAGAAAGCCTGTTTCTACAGTTGTTCGGTGTCAGGCTGAAAATCCAGATCCTCTCACTCACATAAGCTCCTTTATTCAGGGATACTTTAATAGCTATCCCCTACTGATGCCCATGACTTGTCCTCCCAATCCTTTTATTGAAAGGAACAGTCTCATAATGTGTAACCCTCTCTGTCCCTGAATACCAGGATGTATCTTGATCTACACTTTTCAGTTTTCTTTGGGTTACAGCTGACTTCAGGACCATTCACAACTGCTGCATGGCAGCTTGAACACCACTTCAGCTAAAGCATCATTGACTGCGAATTCTTACATTCTTCTTAGTCTGTGTTATTTTATTTTACTGGAAATCATCATATATGATATATTCTCTATTTTCAGACCCTCCAAATCAAACTGTGCCTCTAACTGTGTTTAGGTATGATGAGTGGCTTCATCTCCTCACCTAATGGGTAGACAGAAGTGAGGTATTCAGGCTTAGGTAGTAGTCAGGCTCCCTCTATAGTCACTATCAGATAGTTACCTTAAAAAAAGATAATTTTCTTTTGGATGTACCTGTCTAGCTACCTAGATGAATAGCCTGTATGACTACTACAGATTTAACAGAGGAAAAAGAGACACCTAACTCTTAAGCTACTGAGTGCAGTAGCTCCAAAACATATAATATTGAGATATTAACCATAACTTACCACTGGCAAAAACCTAAGTGATGCTTGATCCTCTTGGCTTTCTCAGGATAGAAGGCAAAAATATGGTTTTTTGTTATACACTGTCTCCATAACTGAGCTCCTTAAAGAAATGCTGAAAAATAATACTTTTTTGAGTTTTGCTTTCATTTTCCAGATGACATTAGTGATAGTCAGGCACAAAAAAACCTGTGGATTGGCTGAAGTCTGACTGCAAGTTTGTGAACAGTCAAATTATGGCCCAGATCTCCCTCCAATTCTTTTGGTCAGTAACACAGTCACCCCAGTCCGTGGCAGATACTGGGCAGCTGTGACCACATCAAAAGCTGGTTCTGCTGGTTCAAGTGCCAGATGGTAGGAATGGGAAGCAGAGGTTGTAGACATGAGTTAGGAGCTGGAAAATTCAAGAGACCAGTTAGAAAAGTGAAGTATTCCAAGCAACTGGTTTTAGAAGGGCTTTACTGAAATTATTGATCTCTGTGAATGATTCTAATTTACACAATAGTAATAATATTGAAATTCCTGGATGTATCATAATGCTAAAAAAAAAAAAAAAAGACAAATTCCTAGCAGGGCTTTTCTTCATAAGCCCACTTGTAGGCATACTTGGTCAAGCCTATAACCTTAGGGTTTTTTAATTTAGGATTATCTTGGCATGTCTGCTCTTGTTATTTGTTTATTTCCAGTTGTATAAGTAGCAAATTCATTTCTTCTGTCACTTCTGACTTATGCTTACTCCTTCTGAATCTTCTTCTACTGGAGCTCTTTTTGGCCTTAGATTAAAATCCTTAATTTATACAGCATTCAACAGAATGTTCCCAGAATTCTGTTAACATATTCTTCCTCTTCAGTAAACTCAGTACTTGCTTGTACAGCACGTACTGCTCAAAGACTAAAAGGTATCAAATATAAAGGGTCCTTGGCTTCCAGAAGAAGTCCATATCTGTGTATCTAATCAGAGCTACCTTTCTCACTCCAGGCTGGTAAAAACTGAATTGAGCTCAGCAAAGACTGATGTTTTGGAGGGTACATCTTTTGTAGCTGCGTTTGTCTGGCTTCTGGGTTGTTTGGAAGTATCTCTAAGGAAGAAATGCATTACAAAGAGCAGAGATTAATACAAATATCGATGTTACAATTGACTGCTTAGAATGCGTGATATTTGATAACATTTGGGAGAAGTTTCATGTATGTCTATACATTACAAGCTGCAGATTTTAAAAATAGGGTTTTTTTTGGTGAAAACTGAAATAAGTTGATGTAATTTTTTAAAGTATTTTGAGAACCTAGTACTGCAATCTAATTGGTGCTTTCTCAGAATTAGAACATATTTAACTCTGGCCACACCAAAACATAAATATATTCTCTTGCTAAGTCACTTCTTCCAGTTGGCATCAGCGTCAGTTACACTGCAGTGATTGACAGAACTGCACCAACATGAAACATGTCCAAGGAGCTAGGTAAATCCAGAGAGCCTGTTTGGCCAGACTGAGATTTTGCTACTAAGGTTTTGTTGCCAGCTATAGCCAGAGTGTAAGTTCAAGTCCAACTCGAGAACGATTTCATGAGATGCAGTCATTTCAGTGAACGCTACATGGGAGCAGAGGGGAGATTGCTTTTTAAGGAATAGACTTGACACCCAGCAATGTGTCCTTTCAACCCAGAGAGCCAACTTGTGTTTTGGGCTGCATCACAAGCACTGTTTCCACTAGGGAGGTGATTCTCCCCCTCTACTCTCCTGAGACCCCATCTGGAATGCTGCTTCCAGCTCCGGTGACCCCAATGTAAGAAGGACCTGTTGGAGAGAGTCCAGAGGAGGCCATGAAGGTAGTCAGAGGACTGGAGCCCTTCTTCTATGAAGACAGGCTGAGGGAGTCGGGGTTGTTCAGCCTGGAGATGAGAAGGCTCCAAGGAGACCTTACAGCACCTTCCAGTACCTAAAGGGAGCCTGCAATAAAGCTGGAAAGGGACTTTTTAAAAGGGCATGGAGCAATAAGACAAGGAAGGGCTAATGGCTTCAAACAGAAAGAGGGTAGGTTTAAATCAAATATCAGGAAGAAATTCTTCCTGGTAAGAGTGGTGAGTTGCTGGAACAGGTTGCCTGGAGAAGTTGTGAACATCTCATCCTTGAAAATGTTCAAGGCCAAGTTGGATGGGTCATTGAGCAAGCTGGTTTAGGGGAAGGTGTCTGTGCCTATGACAGAGCAGCTGAAACTACATGGTGTTTAACTTTCTTCCAACCTGAACCATTCTATGATTCTATAACACAACAGCTTAATGCATTTACTGGAAATGCTGTCCTCTGCTTTGAGGTTTTATAAAAGGTTAATCTCTCCTCTCTTGATCTGAGAACCTCTTTGACTAACATGGTTAATCTCTTCAGTTTCCACAGCCAACCAAGCACAGCCATGTGGTTTGGACCACAGTCAGCGCCTTTGACGCTCCTGCCTGAATGACCAGTTCCCCGTTGATTAGAGCATGACTCTAATCCAAATTCAATTCTATTCCTTTAGGTCCTGTAGCAAACTTGACTGTGTGTGAACATATGTGTAAACACATATGTATGTACACATCTGCTTTTAGTGAAGACATCCTTTAAATTCCCTATAGAACTAGAAGTCAGCCTTGGTTTTAAATATTGTGAGGTTAAGCCCTTTTCCCTTTCTCACATCCCCTCCCCGTGAAAAAACCTGTGCATTCATACATTACATCAGCATTTAGGATTCCTAGAATAATGAATAACAATTGTATCAGATTTTCTGTGTGCAGTTCATGCCAAATTTGGGCAATAATTAGAAATGCAATCCCAGTTGTTTTAATATTTCTAATAGAAAAAAAATGTAGAATCATGGGAGAAAAGTGCCCAAAAAGCTCAAAACCTTAAGACCCAAACACACAATCTTGCTGAATTTTTAAGCACTTAATTAACCCCAGGCATGTGAATAAACCAATTGATTTTGAAAAATTCATAAATGAATTTGCTTAAATGTTGTCCTAGAGGATCTGCAAGAGAGAGCCCTTTCTATTTCTCTGTCAGGTCTCTTGATGAAGTTTTCAAGAGCAGCTCAGTAGTATTTCATGTCAAAGCCTATGCAGAATGGACACAAATTTGCAGAAGTTTTAGGTAGGGAGAAGGTATGATGAGGATGTAGAGAAACTTGATATTTTCCTGAGACATGATATCCTTTTAAAGTACTAAACCAAAAATATTTGACGGATATAAGATAAAGGCGTTTAAACCATGGTAGTTTGGCCAATCCAGCAATGTGGATATCCTTGAATAACCTTTGACAGCACTCCCAACTGTTCTTTGAACAATCAGAGAATTGTGTCAGAGGCCTTCATTTTGCTCACTTTGGGCTTCCTCCAAGATACGACTTGTGGACTTCTGAATCAGTGGGCCCCTGCTCCCTACATGGTATGGTGACAGGACAATGCTCTCAGGCCTCCAAAGCCACTCTCTGAGGGATGAACTACATCTGTGGCAATCAGGATAGGAGAAAGGAAGTCAAAATAAGTGGCCTAATAAATTAATCTGTAAAAAACCTCACAGTTGAGATTGGTTTTTTTATACAGCCAAGGAAAAGGAAGGAAACAATATAAGCATCCAAAAAGATGGGAATAGAATGTGTCAAATATGCTGAGCCCTGATGCAGGAAGCAGTTTTAATTTGTTGATAAAACTCCACTGTGTTAATTTCTATCAGAACACTGGCGAGGATACACAGATTCCTTAGTTGTTGGTTTGTTGGCTTTTTTTGGCTTTTTTTTTAACGTGTCCTTCAAACAGTCCCTGAAGTTAAAAGACATGTCAAATTCACAAGAACAATTTATGACATTCCAAGAAATGTTGTTGAAAGGTTAATTCACTTTTTATTGCTTTGATAAAGCAGAAAAAAAAAAAGTATCAAATAATGAACAGACAAAGATTTGCTTTAAAAAGACTGATGCTGCCAGCTTGAGAGAAAAAAAACTGAGTAAAAAAGCAAACCACACTGAAAGTTTTTAGTGTTCGGCCTTTTCAATTAGGTCATACAATGTGTTTTATTACAGCAGGCTGGTACTGTGCCAACCCCAGTCCCATGTACTTATTTATCTATATATGTTTTATATATATCTAAATGATACAGTTGTATGGACCATCTGGTCATGGGTCTGCAAAGAAAGCTCCAAACACATTATGGAGTTATATAAATCAAGAACAATATACCGTAACTCTAAAAGCAATCTGTATCCTGTTATTTAGCCTTATTTTACAGGCTTAATTCAAGTGAATTGCTGTTTATATATAATGTGCTAGGCAAGGAGACATTACAAATGTCTTTTGCACTACATCAAATCAAAACATATTAGAGTTCAGTACCATATTGCCAGATTAAGATGCTAGTTAATTATGACAGAGAATATTGGTAGAGAAGGTAATGAGGAAGATACCAAATCTTGGCAGTGCCACTGCAGAGTGCTGCTGACAAATGGAGTTTTATGTAGATGACTCCCATATACAGAATCTAGTGTTTCTATGTAAGAAAAATGCACATTAAGGTTTGTCTGAGAAGAAAATACTAAAATTAAATGATGACAAACTTCAGTTGTCTGTGTTTCATACAAAGAAATCCCAGTAGCATAACCTTCCTATACTAAGAATATATAATCTACCTCACAAAATTAAGTAAGAAAAACCTGAAGTGAAAGCAGAATTCCATGAATAGTCCTTTCAGTCAGAGATTACAATAAAATGTCAACTGGCTTAATGGGGCAGGTCATCTGCTACTTCCAGTAAATGTCCTAATTCAATTTGTCGTCTACAGACAAGCATTCTTGTTCAGGGGTCACTGCAGGAAACTGAAAAATCTACTTGAATTGAATTTCTATTACTTAATTGTATTGCTCTGGAAGGTACATTGTTCTAAGTAAATATGTGGACTTCAGCACACAACCATCACATAAATCATCTCAAGCATGTATGAGGAATGATTTAAAACCATATAATCCCCTTTCCTCATAGCCTCATGTTTAACTTTCAAGCTACGGTGTGGGAAGTATTGAGCATAACATCTCCAGATAGGAGGTATGATGTGGTGGGGATTAGTTATGTTTTTCTGCCTCTTTGTCATTTTTTCCTGAAGATACTCAAGTGAAAGACTTTTGCTAGAGAAAACAAGACTTTTAAATAGTGTATTTTGAATTGCCTGCTGAGTAATAGTACTGAGTTCAAATGTTTGCCCTGCTGGCTTACAATGGCAATTTGTTCACCTAGCTGATTTTAGACCTTCTGTCTCATGGCACCTTGTTCAAAGCCACCCAATTTTCACTAATCATTTCCCCTTTTTTCCCTCCTATTCTTGGTAGTCCTGCTCCTGGCCTTTGGGTCTCCTCTGTTCGAGTTAAAACACATGCTACAAGGATACTACAAGGTAAAGGTTGTAAGCACACAAATGCTAAGATATAGCATAGGCTTATTTTTACCTGTCTTTTAAATTGCTTTGAAGGTCACCTGAGTGAAAGCCTGAGTGTCACCTTGCTTTTCAGCAACAGGGATGTCAAATATATTGGATTGACGGTAATATAAACATAACCAAAGGTCCAGTTGTCATTGCAAGTCTAAGGCACTTAGTACCTTAGGTGCCTGATGGTTATTAAAAAATAGTCCATAACTTGGTAGTGCCATCACAGGTAACGTTGTGAACCAGCGGCATGAAAAACATCCCTTTTCGCAACCTCTCCTTCACGTTGCCTCTTCTTCAGCAGCTGTCCCCAAACAACCTGCCTTAGGACATGTCTCGATGACCCATTTGTCTCTTTTGCAGCAGTGTATACATTGGGATTGGTTCTTAATTCCCTGGAGAACAGAAGCAGAATCTGAATCCTGTATTTCTGCAGTGCAGGACAGCTCAGCTGAAGGGTCCCCCAAATACCCAGTGGTCAGCGGACTGGGATGGGTGCTGGGGTCAGACTGATAGCTGCTGTCTGGCAGCTGAGCAGATTAGCTGAACAAATTTGGAAAAGATTGGAGCTAGGGAGGAGGTTATAAATTCGAGGGCCGATATCAAACCTGTGGGTTGATTAATTGGGACGTGGCTGCTGAGGAAGTGGTGTCCTAGTGACTTTCATGGCAGGCTGTTGATTTCTTCAGTTGATTTTGAAAGTTGAAGAGATAATTTATGTCTTCTCTGTGAGCCTTGTGCCAAGCAGCTGTTACCATTCTCCTCAAGCTGGAGCATCCAGGTAGATGTTTGGAGGCCCTGTTGCAGGAAGAGAAAGTTGGAAAGGATCTGTTGGGCTGTCTAAGGCTACAGGTGCTTCCTCACGTGGAAACCTTTCTAAGCTTCTTGAACTCAGTGTTAAATGTAGGGAGCTTTTCTCTTCTTATGCTTCTTTCATTGGAAAGATGCTGAATTGTTTCAGGGAAATCAGGTGCTTATGCGAGTGTCAGCTTCTGCAGATGCAAAGGTGGGTATTGAACTAGTATTGCCAACTGACCAGTTTGCTCAAAATAAACAAAATTGCAGTGGAAATGTTTGCAATAAATGTTTTGCTCACAAAGTTTTATGGTTCTTTTTCTGAAGGTAATGCAACTCTTCTGGCTGCTTCCATGTAGGGATTTGCATATCATACCTCTAGGGATGCAATGGGTAAAGAAGTCTCTTCTCTCTTCTGTAAAGTTCAAAGAAGACAGACACATAACCTCCTTCCTTTTTTTGATTGGGTCTCCTGTGACATTTGAATCCAATTTCAAAGTAACTCAAAGCCTAAAGGTAAATAAATAAATAATAATTTAAAAAATGTATGTTTACAAACTTTTAAGACTGGAGCTCAGGTTGTCTATTGGTTATTGGCAATATCTGCCTCAAATGTGATTATGCCATGATGCTTATGACTGTTTTTTTTTTTTTCTAAAACCAGCAGGTAGTTCTGATGTCTAGTTCTAACTGACCTCATTTTTTTCAGCTTTAATAACTGGATACTTTTAAACAAAATTAAGTGATTACTTCATAGTTTAAAAAACTGGGCTTTGGAGTCCTGGTATGCTTCTACTTAGCTAGCTGAATACACAAGTGTAGTTTTCCAACTCATAATTCAAGAACAGTGATGAAAAAAGTGTTTTGAATGTTTCAATGCCAAAAGGGAAACTTTTATTTTGCCAGGTTTTGACTTGGTTGAATTTGGATGGCTGAATAGTTAAGTGTTCACTGGGAAACTCACAGGTGCTATTAGAGATCAAAAACAACCTTCACCACACCAGCAGCCATTAGAAATTCTGTAGCTGCTGTATAAAGAACTGTACAGGGCCAATTAGCACATGGCATAGGGTCTCACCCTGCTGGCTTGTCCTCTGCTGCCCTTTTGCTGTGTTTCCCCTGAGTGAGAAGGGTCATTGCTCCTTGGCTGTCCTGTGCAGCACATTTTCCCACTGATGTGGAAGAAGGACATATTCTACACCTTTTTTACCTCCTCCTTTCCACTGGAACCAAGGGGAAAATTATGAAATGGAAAACCATGGTGAGTGGGTTGTGTTAGCATTTCTGGGTTGCTTTTACCATCCTCTCCCCATCCAAGCTAGTCTGGCTCCTAAACTGCAGATCCCAAGATTTGCTTCTCATGCCTGCTGTCGCAGGCAGCTCATCTGGAGCCTTTCAGGGCAGGCCCCTCTTGTGCTCCCTGATCCAATCACATATGTAGTGTTTTTGTAATTTAGAATTTAGTAGTATATGTGGCTCATCATCAGACATAAAACAAGGAGGTCTAATGCAGAAATCTGTTGTTAATTCTTTTCTTGCTGCTTTTCATATGACTCTTTAAAGTGCACTTGTGTTCATTTGAGCTTTCTAGGTGTTACTTTCATTGCTCCCAAGAGGTTTACAGTTTTGATGTTGACTAGCTGGATGTTTGACATATTGCTCTAAGCTGGCAAATGCCTGATCAACATTTGCCAAGTTGAGGGAAGACTCTGATCTTATAATGTATAATTCTCTGCATTTATGGCAAACACACTTATGTAAGAACTTTTCTCAGAGTTATAGTTACAGTTTCTCAGAGTTACAGTACACTGCCTGTTAACTGGCAATGGAATTTGTTTACAGCAAAACGAACTTGGATGTCTCTCTAGCATGGTAGTGAAGTTTAACCCTTGACTCAGTTAAACAATATTTTCTTTACATGCTTTGTTGTAAGCGTTATTTAGAAGTGGAGCAGTGCCCATTTTTGCTAGCTAAGACTCTTTCCTGATGCTGTAAATTAGTTTGTGTAAATAAACTCTAATGCAATTAGCTAAACATAACTTCTGCAGATTTTGGTGTAGTGTTTACTTGTCACATGCTTTGAATTTAGGGGTGGGGGTGACAAGACTTGGGCCTAATGTGTTTGGTTTTGTATACTCTGTCCCTACATGAAGTTTCACCAACAGGTCTACTTCATGCAAGCATTCCATGTCACTTCAGAGAGCAAACCCTTTACTGTACAACTTATTTAAATAAATTGTTTCCAACTCCCTACTTATTTGTGAAAGGAACAAATCTTGGTGATGTTTCCCATTTTACAGTTCAGTGACAAGAAGGAGAATGCAACTGCCAAAGTGCTGTAAGGCTTCTCCTTCCCTTCTTTCTTGTCCAAACTCTGATGCTGATTAGCCAGTGAGTAGGGAGAGAAACCTTCCTCCAGACAAGCCACTGCAGATGTTCTTCCTTGCTTTATGTAACAATTAATGAATAGGCTTTGCTTTTCATTCTGAAATAAATAAGAGAGGTAAATAGTCGCGAACAGCAACAAACACTGGGTAGTCTGGAGGAGTGAGCGTGCTACATTCCCTTCTTGGCTGTGGGAAGGGTGTCAGGGCAGAAGAACACAGCCATGTCATCTTAACAGGTGAGTCTTCTGTCGAAATGTTTGGTCCAGTCCCAAGGTGAGCTGAGGGTTTGTGTGTTAACACTGACACACAGGTTCCCACACAGATAGCCCCAGCCAAGGGTGAATACCTCACCTTTCCCCATCTTTGGTCCCTACTCCACAACACTTTTAGGTTACCAGAAGTCACAAACACAAATTTGACTGGACTGGTATTATGTATGAAAAATGTCATCATAATTTTGCAGGAAGTCCTAACTGAAAATTGAAAATTGTTTTTAAAAAGTTAAATTTTTTATTGGAAAAACCATAAACAGATGACTCCCATCTGCCCACCTGGGGGAACTGGACTCAGTTCACTTACTGTTTATGGCAGAAAATGATGCTCTCAGGTGCATCTCTGCCAGCAGCACAGAAACACAAGCACATTCATTTTCCCCTCAAAATATTTTCTACAGTAACTATTTTAGGTATTTTATTTTTTCTCCCCTATGATTCAGGATATCTTTTTATTATAGTTGGAGTTTTCCAGTACCTTGGTAACACTAATTATAAACTCCAATCCCTAGAAGAGAGTTATAGAGAAAATCTGTATAGGACTCCATAAAAATGTCTTCCTCTGAAACCTCATTTCTTACTTGATCTGGCTTCGCATAGTTTTGCCATTGCTGTATCTTGATGGCTCTGTCAACCTTTATTATAGGCACTGTCAACCTTTATTTAGGCACTTTATTATAGTGCGTAACTCCTTCTAAGCCTTCTTTAGATTCATTCTGAACTTTTTTTAATGCACATTAGAATTTTGTATCTAGTAAAACCACCTGCTTAGCAAACTATGTAAGGATTCAGTTGTGCAGCAAACTATCAGGTTATAGTAGTTATCTTTGATCTTTTGAAAATTTACATTTGCAATGAAAAATGTATATCACATACCATTACACTTTTCTAATGGAAGTGAAGAATACTTAAGTGACACTCCTGGAAGGGTTCAAGGCCAGGCTGGATGGAACTCTGAGCAACCTGGTCTAGTGAAAGGTGTCGCAGTCCATGGCAGCCGGGTTGGAATTAGATGCTTTAAAGTCCCTTCCAACCCAGGCCATTCTATGATTCTATGACATTACAAGTCCTTGTGTTTGTTTTTGCTTTAATTAGTTCAGAAAAGAGTTGAGTATCCTCTGAATTCTCATCTGAAAACAGAGGGTGAAAATGAAGTATTTCTTGAACACTTTTCTGCAGTTTACAGAAAAAGGCAGTTCAGCTGAATTTAAGTATTCAGTTGAACTCTTTCAATGAAATCACTATCAGTATGCAGTCATCAGTTCTAACATAAGGAATAAAACTCTTAGCTGTCGCCTTGTCACCAAGATCAACTGGGAGTATAAGCAGGTTTATTTAATTCCTTAATTTTCCAAAGAAAATGAGTAAGAATATTGAAATGCTCTGCTTATAAAACCAGCTACCTAGCTCCCTCTTGAGTCAAGTTCCCTGTGCTCAGGACATAATGAAATGCTTCTTGTTGGTTTTGAGAATGTTTTTAAATTTTTCAATATTTACTTTGCATCTACTTATGCATAAATCACATTAAAATATCTTTTCTGTTACTTTGTGAACCTCAAAGTCATGCAAAGGACATACATTTTAATTTTAATTTTAGCTCTTTACATATCCTTGGGCTGAAATATGGAAAATATCATCCATTCCTATGGATGGGGCATCTTTATTTATTCAGATGTTGATTTATACTAAAACAGTTATCTGAAAAGCAAAATCAGGGTTCCAGGTGTTCAAATTCACAACACAATAGTATGAAATGTGGTAAAACTATCCTTTTCAGAGGTCCCCCTATTCTTGTAATAAGATGCTCATATTTTACATAATGAATGCATGCCAATTAACTGCTAATGAGATATGCCTGGGTTCATAGGAACTGCAGTGTATGGGTGCCCTCCTGGGTCTTGAGTGGAAGATGGTAATTTTTGCTGTGTGGCTTTTGTTTCTCCATGTAGGGGACAGAACTGTGCAGAAATTAAAATCAAAGTACCTTGGTTGTCTAAAGGGGACTAATGCATGCAAGAGGAAAGCAGAGCGCTCTTCTTCCCTGCTTGCAAGAGGGAAGGATTAGTTAAAGGGAAACATCTCCTGGGTGCAAGGAAGACCGAGGTAAGCTGGGGAATGGACTCCAACTGGCCAGCTGCATTGTCTCACAGATGCCATCAGAGTGCAGAACAAACATCTCATGGCCTCCATTTCTTTTTTCCCTCTGAGGAGAGACTGAAGGCTTTGAGGATTTCTGAGATTTCATTTTTTTTTTGTCTGCTTCTGTTTTGCTGAGCTTTGCTTTGCCTCTTCCTCCCTCCTACTTTTCCTGCTTCAGTCTAGTTCTGGGAGCCTCCAAGGGGCTGTGAAGGGCTTCTCAGAGGTTTTTGCTACCTTTGGGCACTAAGATGCAGTGCTACTTTCCGCAGGAAGTGGGAGGGTAAGAACTCCATAAGGTTGACATTTGCCACACTTGCTGCAAGATGAGGAGAGATTTGAGAGGTGGAATAGAAGGATCCCACCCATCTACTAGATCACTGGCACCTTTTTAGGGTTCAGCCCTGACCAATCTTCTCAGGAAGAAACTTGGGGTTAATTATCTGATGTGCCTGGATCCCTTTCCAGGCTTGTTTGAGACAATCAGTGTCCTGCCTCTGGGAAGAAGTGCCCTGTCAGGAAGGTACTGGTCTCAGCCTGTTTTCCAGACAGAGGAATCCACTGTTTTTCTGTTTGAATTATGTTTGATTATTTAAGTTCCTTGCTGTAAATATTATTCCACAGGGAAAAGGCCTTTTCCCGCCTGTTAAACCTTACCACCAGCTACTAGTCTGCCCCATAAATGTAATCTGTAAATACAATAAAAACAAGACCAGATGGGGCAGACATATCAGGATTTTAGTCCGTATTCCTCTCTTGTGACAGTTTCTGCCTAATAAAAAAGTGACTGTAGTGATATTGTACCTGCATCACTTTTCCTCATTCATTTTACAGAACAGAAGTAATAAGGACTGTTTACAGGAGATATACCACTGGCAAGATTTTTATTCAGCTTTAATTTTTCTGAAATTTGAGATCTAAAATGGCCTTGCTTCTTTGTTAGTACGATGATGCTCCTGCAGCTAGTAGGAATAAAGCTGGCTGGTTCTGCAGAGTTCTGACGGTTTCCACACTGGTTACTCTATCCTCTGTTACCCCTCTTGTCAAAGTGATTGCTGTGAATTACTTTTAGCTGCACTTAAGTAAATGTTAACTGCATGCATTTAAATACATAGAAGTCCAGAAGGCTGTATATCTTTGCACTGCCTGTGTGTATTATGCTATATATTTAATACAAGCAGAAAGGTATTAATGAACACAGTTAAGAAGGAAAAGGGGACAGGACATAAAGAACATAATATGGTACAGCTGAAAGAAAGTGGGTAGGAGAACTTAGATTTTTAATTTCATTTCCTTTGAATATTTATTTTTGTATGTTCATGCCTGTGCATCAAATTCTGGATTTTACTTTTCCAGCATGAAAGTGCTCCTGGGTATGAAAATATGGTACCAACAAAACCATTGTAGGCAGAAGGGAAGAAAAAGGGGAGCCTGTTCTTATGCACAGCTTCCAAATCCTGCTGTAATAATATAAGAAAAAAACCCCATAGATACTAGTGACTGTGTATAAGTACACTTATTGGAGTCAACACACACTCAGATGGGTGTAATTAATTCTGAAAATGGTAATTGTTCTCAAAAGAAGCTTCTAAGTATTCTACTAAATGGAAATAGTCTGAGTGTGGTCACTTGTGTTTTGCAGTGCTGTAAATTTTTAGTTATCAGGGATTAGCGTCTAGCTTTTATTGTTTCTTATTTGTGGCAGTCAGCCTGCTGTTCTGAATTTATTTTTATTTCCTTCCTATATTACATTTTGTTGCCAATTTGTTAGATTTTTCATTTCTTAGTAAAGCTTTCAGTCCCATGCTTTCAGCAAATAAATTTTTAAAGTATATTGGCTCTAATGATCTCATTCACTTCGGGAGTTGTTATTTGTGTTCTAGAAATGAATTGCGTGGTCTAACTGAACTGG
This sequence comes from Lepidothrix coronata, assembly GCF_001604755.1. NCBI lineage: Eukaryota > Metazoa > Chordata > Aves > Passeriformes > Pipridae > Lepidothrix > Lepidothrix coronata. Next base: position 1,204,698 of record NW_016690284.1, read on the forward strand.
TGTAACTATATTTAATTCTAACTTGATTACCTCTGTGCTGTTTTCTAGCTTGAGTGTACATTCAAATATACTCATATGCTTCCAGTGACTCCACATGCTCCCATTGACTATGGCAGGATTTGCAAGCAATATATCTAATTGCGCTTTTCATTATGTAGTCAATAGGCATATAAGTTAATTGCACAGTTTTGCTTTCATTTTGGGGATGCGATAAAAATTGATTTTCCATCCTTCTGACATTTACTAACTGGGCAGCAAAAAACTGCTTCAACACAGATGAATGTCCAGTGTTTTCAGTAACTGACATTCCTGCTGCTTTAATGATGGAACTGATTTTTGGAATGATGTATTTAGGGGATGTACTTGACAGATACAAGTTCATATTCTTCCCTTCTCTTTCAAGTGCACTCTTAGTAAAGATGCGGATTTGTGTAATACACAGTTTGTAAGATGCTGTTCTTTTTTCCCCTTTTTTCCTACTCCTCTGGAAAGGCCTGGAACAGTTGGCAATATTGGGAACAACAGAAAGGAAGTGCATTTGGTCCTGTAGGAACCTCTCCACCTGATTGATATAAACATACACTGGGACTGTTCTCAGAAATTGCTTTTACATTCCCTGACAACAATCAGGTTAAAAGCATAGATTGCTCATAAAAAAACCTCACAGACCCCATTAAACAGTCAGTATATTATGTCTTTCTGGTTCTTCCTTTCTGTCAGGGTGCCTTGACCCATTCACTGGCTTAGCCACACAAGCTCTCTCTCTATTAGCCCACCTTTCTAGCACTTCAGTATATTGCTGTTCTCTGAGTTTGACCAGCAAGCTACAGCTCCCTTGTGGCAAGCAGTCTCCACTTATCATAGCCACAGCTGACATACTCTGTGTGTCTCTGTATCCATGTGGCAGGAAGTGTAAACTGTCACTATGCTTATTGCTTTCACCAGATTTCATACAGACACAGAAATTAGATCCTTTAGTAACTCATAGCAAATATTTGCTATTTGCGGCTTGGTACCCTTTCCAACTTCTGATATGTTGATTTTTTTGGTCCAACACAGGAGGGGTGTAATGCAACCTAATCCCTCTGTCTGGGAGTTGTGCTAAAAACTATACACATATATAGATCTTTAAGATTTCTGTCAAATTTACATATGGCAAATGACAAAGTTGCTTCCCCTAGCTGTCCCATTAATTTGCTGAAGATATTTGCCCCTGTAGTAAGGCAAGAAAAAGGGCAATCAAGCATCTGTGGGGACGCCTTTACATTATTCCTACAAAACTGAGTATTTGCAGCAGGGAAATTGTCATAGGTACCCATGACAGGAAAGAGGAGGGAATTGGCTGTGAGAAAATGTCAAATATTCTCCTGATTTGCAATTGGCTGGCAGGGAGTTTTCCAAAGGGCAGTGCTAGGGACAAACAGACATGGCTTTGATCTTCCTGTTAATATGGAAGGTCTGGGAGATGTTTCTATCCCTGTTTAAGCACTGAAGATTGTAAGAGAGGCTTGAATGTCACTAATAACATTCATCGTAGGACAGCTTAAGAAAAAGCGGCAAGAACAAAATCCAGGCTTTCTTGTGCCTGTATTAGTCTCTCAAAGCCAGCAGAGGAAATCATATGAAAACCATTAGCAGACTGCCCTGAAATTTCCAGTTAGGTGATTGATTGCCTCTTTGGCTGTTGGATGGCTACAGTGGCTGAAGACGACAAGCATCCAAATATTTGCACTACCAGTCACAAAAGATTGTGTTCCAGCACCTCCTGGTTTAGCACCATTTGTCCTGGTATACACCTCGCATCTGGATAAAGGAGCTGCAAAGCTGTTGGATCAGCTGTAAGTACACAGGGGAAGGGGAGGTGACATGTGTAATTGAAGGAGGTAGCTATGATGGCTAATTAACAGCACTTTTGCCTTTGAGTTAGGTAAAATTAAAACTGTGTTTTTTAGGCAAACCTGGGTGTAATCAGAGAAGATGGTAATTTGAATATCAAGTTTGGATCAGCTTCTCTTGTTGTTAACAATGAGTAGAAATGTTGGGAACTGGAATCATACTTTCAAGGATTTTCAGAGCTGGGGTTTGGGAGTTTGCTGATTTGTCTCTCAAAATATTCATAGAATCATGGAATAGTTTGATTTGGATGGGACCTTAAAGGTCTCCTAGCTCTAATCCCTTAACATAAACAGAGACACCTTTCACTAGACCAGGTTGCCCAAAGCCCCAGTCAGCCTGGCTTTGAACACTTCCAAGGGTGGAGCATCCACAACTTCTCTGAGCAACCTGTGCCAGTGCTTCATCACCCTCAGAGGGAAGATTTTCTCCCTACTG
>NW_016690284.1:1207043-1290849 GCF_001604755.1 Lepidothrix coronata
TAAACATATCCTCTTTAAGTTTAAAGCCATTACCCCTTGTCCTATCACTTGTAAAGAGTCCCTCTCTGGCTTTCTTGTAGGATCCCTCAAGTACTGAGGTCCCCCTGGAGCCTTCTCTACTCTAAGCTGAACACTCCCAATGCTCTCAGCCCGTCCTCACAGCAGAGACTCCAGCCCCCAGTCATCTTCATGGCCTCCTCTGGACTTGCTCTGGCAGGTCCCTGTCCTTCTTGTGTTGGGGGCCCCAGAACTCAACACACTTCTCCTGAACCAGTGTTTGGGAATAAATTATGGCAGACATACTGACATTTTCATACTAACTCACGTGGATGAACTGAGGGAAAAAGGAAAAACAGTGTTATAAACAGAACTTGTGATGGGCTGTTTGCTATAAATTCTTACTGGCATGCATTGGGGTGGTGCCATTAATCATAAACAGTAGAGTTACATTTGAGTTGTGCTGATGGCCAAATGAGAGGCAAAACCATTTTTGCCACATGCTGTCACATTTTAGGAAAGCTGAGTAAGTCACACCCATGAGTTGGAGAGTCCTGTGATAAATTGCACTTTTGAAGTGGCTTACTGTGTGCTAATAGCCAGTTGTCTAAATTGCTTTTAAAAGGTATAATCTTAAAACTAAAAAAAACCCCAACAAACCCAAACCAACTGTTTTTCCTCAAAATGTGACCTACTAAGCCCAAATCATACCCATGTATGGCAAACAATAATGTGTTAGGAGAGGGGACTGACACTCATTACATCTAGAGATGGAAACAATATGCAGTCAAACATTCAAGAGGGCACATTTCCAATAGTATTAAAGTACTTGTTCCTAGACACAGTAGATTATGAGATATTGGATCTTAATCTCCTAGCATTCCTATATGCAAGGATGCTATTTTAAGACATATTATAAAGCTCTGAGAATGTTTTAATGATTGTTCTCCTTTCACTGACATTAGTTCTGGCTGATTTCTTAAAAGCACGCTCAGGCAGTTGTTTAAATAGTTGTCCTTCAGCATGAGTGCATACCTTAAATGCTGGCAGGTCTTTTGAGGAAGCCTTAACCTGTCAGTACAAATATCATGACTAAAAGGTAGTCTCTTCCCTAATTCTGCCAGTTAAAATCCCTCTTTTCATGCCCGCTTACCATCAGTGCCTCCATGGCTGTCTGGAACACGTGTCTTTTCCAGCTAGTGTGCTCACTTGAGTTTAACAGTGGCATTTGGATAATGTGTCACAAGCTGCCAAGAATGCCCAGGTCATGGTGATGCTTTGGGCCTTGTTCTTCCTAACAGATGGCTGGAAGGGCAAGAACATCACTAAAAGCCCCACCTAGGTATAAAACTTGGACTTGGCATTATTGCCAATATCTTCTTATTTTATTCACTGGGGTGGTGAGTGCAGCTGTTTTCCAACTGAAGCAGAATTGATAAGACTTGTGTATGCTGCCTTCAGAAGTCTGTGGGCTTCCATGGCTGTTCTGCGCTATCTCCAAAACTCATATTTTGATATACTGTGGGTTTTGGACTGTTCCCACTGAGACCTGTCCTTTTACAGCTTAAATTCCGCGTATGTTCGTACTAGTAGCCTGGGTATATCTCTCCTCTGCAGCCAAGTTCAGGCCACTGCTCCAGACTGCAAGAGAGATACAACAGTGCTTGAAAACTGTGAACACAGAGTAGTGTAGCTGTCCTCAGCTCCAGCTTTTACAGGGCTGCTCACTGCTCAGGACATTTTGAGCTTGTTTTCTCAGCCAGCATAGATGATTTAAACAGGTCTGGCAGCCACGCAACCTTGAAATACCTGAAGTCAAATTTTATTTTCTCTTGAGAGAGATTTTATGAATAAAGCACAACTGATGGAGCAATGGAAATCTTTCAAAGAAAGATTCATGTTCCTCTTCAGGAGATGCATCCTATCACCAACTTCTTTCCTATTTCTAGGCCATGGTTCTCCAGAGGTGCAGGCTCTTTTCAGATTTTACAATGTAGTTCTTAACTAACACTCTTCATTTTTTAAGAGTTATTTACAAACTCATTTGGGTGAATGAAATGACCCAAATTGTCAAGTTTAGCTAATCCATGATTATCTGGTGATGTCAAGATCACAGTGTTAGCTTTGTTTGCAAAGATATCTGAGTACCTGCACTGGCTAAAGGAACTCGCAGAAACATAACAATGGCTGTCTGTCTAGTGCAGACCAGAGGTAATTTTGAAGATGACGGTGTATGCCTGAAGACATCTTCATGGTTTCATGACTGTCTATACATCTAATCACACCTCTGAGTGAGCTAAGATGTTGGAGAAAATAAGTGTATTAGTCAGATTAGATTGGCTCATAGCCCTGTCTTGCCTGTCAGTTGTTCTGAAAACTGAACTGCAACACCTCTGAGGGCAAACCATGGTGGGACAAGGGAGTTTTGACTGTGCCAAGGCTCTTGTACAGGTCTCGTGCACAGGGAATGGCAGCTGCCATTTGAAAATGACCTGTTGTTGCCTGAGCTCAGCTGTCATCTGCTTAAAGAAACACCAGTCTGGGCCAGAGAACATGAATAGTTTCAATCCATGCACAGGGTGCCACTGCCTGACCCAGGTTTACCACAGAGACAGTGACTGTGGCTTCTGTGAGATGGAAAATGTACCCAGCACTTCCTCCCCTCCAATAGTACTGGTGCCCTAAACCACTGAGGAATTTAAATCAGGGTCTTTTTCCTTTGTTTGTTTGGTTTTGCCTTTTTTTTTTCCCAGTGGAATGATCTCAGGAGGTGTTACAGGCACATCAGAGAGCTGCATGTGGTAGCAAATCCTGCTCTTGCAACCTCCCCATGAGCTGATGGGTTGTGCCTGCTTCTGGAGGACAGAGAGCAAAAAGTAACTATATCCAGCTGCCTTCGTATTTTTCAAGAATGATACAAGCAGGAAATTTTATAATACCCTAAATGAATCAATGTAAACATAATTTAATTAAATTTTAGAGACAGTGAAATTGCTAGGCATTATTTAAACATTTGTGATACTTCAAAAGTGTGCTGATCCAGGAGCTGATCCAACTGCTGTATTAATGACAACTTCCAAAGCAAGATGCATAACAGGTGTGAGAAATTGCAGAACTATTGTGTACTAGGTAAGCTCTACTTTTTAAGCACCCTTTTTTTTTTCCATTAAAAGAAAATATTTTTTGGATATACACACAATTCCTTTTCATAGAATCAAAGTTCCAGTTAGGATTGCTGAAGAACTGAAATGAGCTTTTTTTTTTTTTTTTTAAGGTGAGTTTCTGTTTCATGTGATTAAGGAGACTCTATTGGAAATGGCATTCTCAGGGTCAAAAATAAGAGCCCAAGGTTCATCAATGCCAACTGTGATATTAGGACCTACCTTGTAATTTTTGAGTGTTTGGTGTTTGTGGTACTGAAGAAATATGCAAAGAAAATTCATAGTGCTGTCTTGAAAATGAGCTATACTAGAAACCTAAAAAATAAAATGCCATCAAACAGAAATAAAGAGTAGTAATTTAATTCAATTTCTTTCCAATGTTAAGGAAAATTCCCAGTCTGACCATTCATGGGACTCCCTGGCAATCACACCCCCGGTGCCAGAGACTTTCCCTACTGGGACTGAAGCCCCTTCACTGCAGGCAGCTCCAGTGACCCAACGGGTCCCCACTTGGCTCCCCACACACCCTACTCACACAGTCAGACCAGGTTTCCTTACTGGCTTGACCTCAGGTTTCTCATGGCAGAGTCCCAGATGTCTCATTCCAAAAAGCTGTTTACTCACTGCACAGTGAGAGAAAGAGCTCAAGCTGGCACCTCTGAGGAGGGACCCCAAACAAAGGAATCCCTAGGCTTTTATACCCTCAAAGTCCAAGCATGTGCTCTGCTCCTGCTGTGTCTCCAAGTTTCCATCTACCTGCCTGGCACCACCTCTCTTCATACCCTTTGTTAAACAAAAAGTTGGCATTTCATGGCCTCTTGTTTCAGGCTCCCACCCAGAGCTCAATCTGCATCTCAATCTACAGTTTACAAACAGAGCTACCTGATGTATTCCTCAATACCAATATGCATCACCTTTGTCACTAACCAAATCGTTAAATATGACAGTCTCCTGGTCATTAGAGGGGGCTGTGAAAATCCTCCTGTTCTGTGCATACAGTTTTTGTGGACCTAGTAGTCCTACAATTTATTCTGGGACAGTGCAGAAAGGAGACAAAACAGTAGGGACACCTAATATGAAAGAATGGATATTTTTTCTGAACCTGCAAGGTTCAGAGTTGTTGGGACTCCTGTAAAAAAACATGATTATGTGTCCTTGAATCTGCCCTGTCTGTTGTGAGAGCTTTGAAGGGAGATGGCGTAAGGAAAGTGGAGAACTTTAAGTTTGCTTTGTGCCTCTTGATGCCATCTGAGGAAAAGGTGTTGCTCTACATGAGACTATGTTCCAGAAAGAAAAGATCATACCTATTTATAGGAACAAATAATGAAAGAGAATATCGACTCTAGTTGGCAATGTAATATCTTCTCTGTTACTTTAAGAGTTATTTAACTTCCAGGATTTGTGAAAATACAGCTCCAACAAGAAAATGTAATTTCAAACTGTCAAGCTCCAAGGAGTGTTGCAGCAAATAAGGAATATGAAATAGCAACATCTATGCTCAGTTGAGTTCAGGCTTTGAAATGGCACTCTGCCCTTGGAGATAAAATGAAGAAAAGAACAAAAAAAGTGTTAGTTAAGTAATTCCTTGGTATATAAAATTACTGACCTTGACTTTTTACCAAACTTTCAGACATCTTTGTATTTCTAGGGTCTACATAAACTGCATCTAAAATACTTTAATTCCTGTCTCCTCTCCATGAAATGCCTTTATGAGGCACAGAGGATCGTTCCAAAGTGCAGGAGCTGCTCCTTGTGTATTGTTTATTAAGCACACAGAGTTCTGACTGCTTGGTTTAGGTTCACAAGGATAGGAAGTTGGTCACACACAAGTCTTTGCAAGGCAAATTTGTACATGCAGGTATATCTAATCTCCTGAAGAAATGACCCAAGTTCCAGGGGAGTCTGATACGCACTGCTTATTATTAATGTACTCTAGCCATTGCTTTCTAGACCTCCCAAGCTAGAAGCAGGAGATGATATCAGCATTGTCATGATGCAAGGGACCACACAGAAGGAAAGAATGCAGGTGCTGTTGGAGAAGGAAATTCAACCTTGTGCAATAGGTCAGTGAGAGGTCCTGTTTGGACTATGGGAAGCAAGGTACATTGATGTTGAGCTACACTGTTGCAAAAAGGGGTTATTTTCAACTGTTTAAGAGCTGGTTTCTGTCTTCACATAACAGACACTTGCTGGGCAAATACAAACAATTAATAAATGCAGAAGAAATTTAATTTGGAATATTTGCACATTCAGATTTTGCAAGTCCTTTTCCCCTTTGTTTCTTTGTTGTACTATTTTCTCTGCCTTGCTTCTTCTGTCTTCTGTGTGCACAGGGCCAGGTAGAGAGAGATACTGGAGCTGAGTTTAATGATCTGGAAATTCTACTGAAAGCAGCTCAGTGTCAGCAGCCCAGCGCTCCAGGCTGACTCCCTCATTCTGCTAAGAGGAAAAGGCCTGTTCTTTACCTCCCGGCAAGTGTTGATAACATAAAGCCTGAGGGACATGATCCATCTCTGCAGGGCTCCCAGATCAGGCTCTGCTCAGTCTCTCACTTCCTCAACCACGTCCGCTCTCGGTCTCACATGCTCGCACCTTCTTTTTTTGTCTCTTTGGGGACATGCATGACAGTAGGGGCTAAGAATAATTTTGGCCGAGAGCTTCAAAGCAACCGCGGGAGACAGATGCATCATTCTCATCGAAGTTCATGAGAGCTGTGTGTCTAAATTCTCCAAGCTGCTCAGAGGGTTTTTTGCAGTGGCTGATGTACCAATATCACCGGAGTGCTGAGATCCAAATAACAAGCACAACCAATGCTATCAAACTGACGGGCTGCTGCTATTACCCTGGATGCTTGTTTGAATCCTGCTTTGGGCTGCCTTGTGTAGCCTGGTGTGGCTCTGCTTTGTGCTGTCCTCTGCTCTTCCTGTCCCCTGCCTCACCCAAGCTGCCCTCTCTGGCTTGCCTGCCAGCTTCCGCTCTGGAGGAAGATCCTCCCTTGGCCCGGCCAAGCCCTAGTGCAGAACCGCTATGCAAGAGGAGATCTACAGGGTCAGAGTATCCAGGGAGTGGAAAAGTTTTCTTGAGGTAATCGCATGTCCTTGAGATCAAGGGGGAATATCAGACTTTCTTATGCTGCAGTCCCTGTCACTGTGCAATGTCCCTAGATGATCTTGGTCTCACGTGTGAGAGACAGACTAATGGACAGACCCCTGCTCGACTCATAGGAGGCTGCACAGGTTGCCCTGCTTCTTCCAGAGTCTCAGTGGTGTTTGATGCCTTTTTTGGTATAAGTAGGAGTTTGGAATGGTGCTGTCAATCTCTAGTCTGTATATAATTAAGCTGTTTTTGGTTTTCTAACTGCTTTACCTGTGCATTAGTCATACACATTAGTCATTATGCCCAAAACAGCTGGAAGACGTATTTGTTAGCATCACTGATCCTTTATGGTTTTCAAAGATTCTGTTTTATTGAGAATAATAAAAGTGGAATTAGGATGCAAGTGTCTCTGGTCTTGGTTTTATACATGGATTTAGTGAACACTGTGTGCTGCTCTGTCTAAAACCCCATGTTCTGTGATACTGAGAAGAGTAATGTCAGTAGGAGAATTTAAAGGGAACAAATCCTAATTTCTCCATTAATAATATAAGTGGTAGCTGATCTGACATTTCTCTTCCTCCAAGTCACTACCCTGTTTTAAGTTTCATCCAGGTTTATTTTCACACATACAAAAATCACTTTAAAGGGTTTTATGAAGATTGGATATAAAAATATCTGCATTTTTTTAGAGGGTTCCCTCCCACGTGAAATCTGCTGTTTGAAACTAAAGGATAAATCTTTATAATCTTCAATGTTGGAAACCTGAAAATTAAATTAACGTTGATTTTGCAATTTCCCTCTTCTTTGGATAATGCAAAATCTTTTCCTCTCCTGTCCAACAAAAATACTAGAAAAAACCCCAAGTCTGTCCCCCAAAAGGGAGCATAACTTTGTGAGAAAAAGATTTTTCTTTGAACCTCTTTTCTAAATATATTACTCTTTACTACCACTGTGATTATTTTATTAATTTTTCCCCCTATATTTTTCCTGTTTGTTTCTTATCTAATTTAAAAGCTGCATAGTTGGAAGATGTTTGAATTGTCTTTTGTAAGAAGGTGACTGGAAATGCAGTGTGGTTGTGGAAGTCTTCCAGGTTTTGCTGAAGATGTGCTACTGCCAGCTCCCAGAACAACTCGTCCCAAGGGAATCACAGCTGTATCAATATGACACTCATCTGTACCTGAGGCTTCAAATGCTGCAGACATTGCAAAATATATTTGCTTTCTAGTGGCTTGTGCTTCATTTTTACACATGCAAAAAAGCTGCAACAGACAATGTCATGGGTTGGTTTAGTTAATGCTGAAACACTTTGAAACAAATGACTGTTTGGCTGCAGAGAGTAAAAGCTAGTTGAATATCCCATGGGTGGGACAGCCTAAAGGTGACCTGAGTGCACTGCCAGTGGGAGACTAACATGTGACTAGTCTGTAACTTAAGGGCACCAAACTTTTTAGCCTTTGACTGTCTATAACTACTATCCAATTGAGCTGGTTGCCTCTCTTCTGTAGGGCAAGATGCATGTGTGGTCAGCTATCCTCTGACATGGAAGTACCTGACAGTGAAAGTATAGTGGCTGTAATTAAACCTGTTTGTTCTGTAGCTGATTTACTGGAAAGCTGCTATATACGGCTATTGTTCTTGGAAGCGCCACTAATGGTCTCTGGCAGACACCAGCTCATTTTGAGATTGGAATGGCTTGAGAAATCTGATCTACATTTGAAGCAGAGCTCTTGGAGCAGCAGATTAGACTAGGTGACCTCCAGAGTCCCTTCCAGCCTGAATTATTCTATGATTCTGTGGAATTTTCCTCAATCTATTCAGGGACACTGTCCTGCAAAGCCTCCATATGACCATGTGTTAATCTTGGACTACACTGGCCATCAGTTTCTTCCATGCTAAATCTGTCAAGTGAAGAGAGAAAATTACAGTCCGTGTGCAAACCATATGTCCATACCACTTCTTACAGGTACATCTAGAAGGGTTAGAAATAGTACAAAGGAATATCTCAGCTCTGAGAGCAAAGCTGTTAATAAATCTAGGGAGTTGGCTTTATTGGGAAAAGCAGTGGAGCTTCATTATTCTTCACCTGACCCAAGACAGTGCGTCAACAAGTGATATTAACTCAGCATCACTCTCTAGTGGTAGTGGATTAAAACCATTCCTATTTTTCAGTTGCGGTGGCAGAGAATCTGTACATGATGGTGGTTTGGAACAGGAATGGATCAAGCAGCATTTGTATTTGACACATAAAATAGCAGGAAAATAACGACTTTGGAGCAAAACTCTTCCTCTCCAAACCTGAAAACTGTACCCTTCCAGCTCAAAATAAAAGCTATGGTTATAAAATCTCTTCCCCATAATACGATATTAACTGGTTTATATTAAGGCATAGGGATCCTAGATGCTGTTTAATAGATTTAATACAGCTGCATAACCCTGGAAAAAGTCATGTCCTGAACCTTCTCATTCGATCATCAGACTTTGTGAGGAGAAAATAAAATGTCTTACAGTAGTAGATAGGAACAGACCATCTGCCTAATTAGGCAGGTTCACAGTCCCATTAAATCCTTTTCTGCTCAGTTGAATGCTTGGTATGTTGTAGCAGACTATTATCAACAAAATGGACTAGACTTTGAAAAGCAGTCCCTGAGGAACTACTTAAATAAGACATTCAAAGAGAAGCTTTAAAAACTAGTGGGAGTTGTCTGTTTGTTTTCTTTAAACTGTTAATCAACATCATTTGTTGTTACTGATAGGCAATTAATAAAAACAATTTAAATTCCCAAGAGAATGGGGCATCCAATAAGCTAGTGCAATAGATGTGCCAGAGCAAAAACAAATGAAAAGCTTTTCAGGCTGTGTGACCATTGCTATGGAGCACAATGGACAGGGAAGATGCAGGTAATAGTAAGAAAAGGAGGAACTCCTTTCACAACTATGTCAACTATCTTGATTTTTCTTTGATTAATAGGACTTGGAAAACTTAAAGTATTAGAATAGGTTGCTCTCCAAGCTCCGAGAAAACTCTAATTAGGCAAGAAAAAGATGAGCATGTGATGAAGATGATTAAAATGTTTTTTGAATGATAGAAATGAAACCAGGATGATTTATTCTGAGAAAGGAGGTTGGGAGGAGTTTTAGAAAGAGATTGATAATCAGGGTATGGGAGATATTAACAAGTGTTGGAAGTGGTATAAGAGTACGAAGCCAGTGATAGGAGGAATTGAAGGACATTCTCTTTAGTTAATTTTAATTTTCCCAGTATTTAAAGCTTTCTAATTAGAGTAAAAACCCCCAAAAAATTCAGTAATGATTGTGAAGTTGATGCTGAATTTGCTGGATCCATTATTATCAGTCTTTACATGTCAGTATTTCCTCAGCCCTGGCTTAAGACTGGAGGTCTATTTGATTTTGGCTAGGGCAGGCTCTTAGAAATTCACTCTTTCACTCACTAGTGCAAGGAATTCTTTTCTTCTTTTGCAGTATGTCTGTCTTTTGTGACTAGACAGCTTTGTTCTGAGCCTGTTAACAGAGCTGCAAGAAGGACAAAAATACTCACCGAAGGGCCAAGTGAGGTGTTCCCATGTCTGAAACAGTCTGGTGATCATCCAGGACAAAGCTAGCAAAGGGAGAACCTGGAGAAAGCAGTTACATGACACCAAAAAAAAGAAAAAAAAGAGAAAAAATCAGAATCCCTTGGGAGATCAGGATATTCTGACAGGATCTGTGGAAACTCAGTAAAACACCCTAATCTATAATTTTTTTTTCAGTGGTCTTATTTAATTCTCACTCTACTGGCCTTGCCCAGGTAATGATATATGGGAGATACCTGGAGTATGGTTGTGCAAAGCAGAATATTTGAGTGATACATGCAGATAAAGACAGTTTTGTGATACAATAGCTAATAAATAATGTTGAATGCACTGCTTTCTAGTGCTCCCCTGTGCAGGTGTATATGTTACAAACTGGCAGATAGCACATGCTGAAAATATATTGCACCTAATGTATATGTTCCTGTGATTTATCTGCATGCTTTTCTGTACTGTACAACACTTTGAGACATTTTTATAAATTATGGCACTCAAACTCATATGTCATAGTACTTAGTATTTGCTCTCCTGTAGCATTACCTTGGGAATCCAGGTCATATAATACTTTCTTTGGAGGAGAAATATTTATCAATTGCTGCATCGCAGCAGACTTTGCAGCATTTGAAGGGAATGTGTTAAAAAAAAAACAACAAAAAACCCAGAAAACCCCCCAAACTAACCAAAAAACCCTGTCTGCTCAGACTTACACTTAAATATTTGGTTTTATACTATATTTAGGACCACCTGGCTGTCTGCCAAGACAGAGCCTATCACAAATCTAAAACACTAGGTGGAAAGATCATGCGACTGCTAGTTTAATTTTTTTTTTTTGCAAAATGCTCCTTGGTATTGTGCTATTAAAGTGCATGGGAAATAATGTTAACCACAATTTCTTCAGAAAATAATCTATCAGACTTTTTTAGTCACATTAAAGGACTGCTCTGTTAATAGATTATTTGGTATTTCCACCACTACTAAACACATTGTTTATTACCATGAAATGTCCTAGTGCTCAGCAGTGTCTTGGAACCAGAGCCTGTCAGAAGAATAAAGGCAAGATGACAGGGTATTTCCCCAAGCTGTGATGGACCGGCCTACGGCAGGACTCCTGTACAGAGTTTTGATGGAGCTCTAAGTGACTTGCTTTGTCTCATTGACGCGGGGGTAGAAGTAATTCACCAGGCCACTAATTACAGACAGTAAGTTTTAGGCACTATTAACCAAGGAGGTAAGAATCAGCAATGTTTAAAAGCCCTCCCTCCCCAGATGTGTAGTCAATTGTTCTGCAATGAAATGAGGGGTTTAGCTGTCCTGACTGGTTGGTGTGGATCTACTGTTTGTTACAAGAGATGGTGCACGTCTGAGTGGGGATTTCTATCCCCAAAATCCTTCTGACCTTTTACAGCGCGCTAACAGCCTCTTACTTGGAGCCTGGTTCCAAGCTTTCCCATGTGTTTACTCTGTCTTTCAAGGTACTTTGCCCTTCTCTGTGCTGTTCTGTACTGTGCTTACATTAATGAATATGCTTGCACCTTCCTCAGAGGGTGAATACCTTAAATAATCCATGCCTCTGAAAACACTCAGATGTGGAAAAAGTTACAGAAATACCAATTCTTATGATCACTTTAGATCCACACCTCTAGTGTAACAAAGTTAGAAGGGAACAATATGCCTTGAACTTTACTTGGGCAGATGCTGGTTCTTCTCTGGTATATAAATATACATATCTTCTCATGTGCACACAATGTAGAAACTGGAGATTGAGGGGAAGATCTGCAGAAAAGTATGTATGTTAGTTTGGGTCTGGTAATCCCACTTATCATTTGGATGTCTTCAGCTCATTTTGAACTAAAATGTTTTACAAAAGTCTTTTCCAGGTGTTATAGGCCAGGCTCTGGTTTTAAATACCAGACAAAGGCAAGGGAGCTCTTGCATCAGCTGCTGGAGATGTCTTATTTTATGAGGTTCAGGCATAGAGGACAATTTCTCCTGGAAGATTTGGGCCAAGGAAATGCACTCTCCTGCTGCAGTGTCTAGCCCAGGTCATATTATTCTTCATCTCTCATATTGCTGGAGCACTGACCGCTATCCACAGGAATGTAGGGCTGTTAGGAAGCACTCCCAAACCTTTCTAAACTGTAGGTGAACCTACACAGGAATGATCTTTGCTTGATACACCACCACCTTTCTTCCAGGGCCCCACCTCCGAGCCTGTAGCCATCTCTGAGTAGAAGGCAGCAGCTGGTTAAAAGTGCAGAGAAACAGTACATGATTGTTTAGGACAGGAAGTTGCAATATCCACTTGCAAGAGTGTAATTGCTTTTGAGCTGGAACAGGGCCAAGACGGTTGATTCCAGCTGGTAGGAACAGCTGCAGCTGTGAAGGCAGCCAAAGCCAGGCCTGCTGCACGGAGGGAAAGGGGAGAGACGGAGCTTGCCAGCAACCTTGTGAACCCAGAAGTGTGCAGGGAGGACCCTGCCCAGATGCGTCATCCTCCCCACTCCTCTATGTGGCTTGTGGGGAAGACTGCAGAGGAACTGGCCGGAGACTGTAGCCAGCCACAGCCTGGGACTTATGGCACTCAGAGGGCTCTAGAGAGTTTTGCCTGGTCTCCAGCTAGCCATGCTGTTTGCCTGTGTCCATCCTCCCATTCCCTTTTGTTCAGCTTCCTCAACCCCATGCCACTCCACCCCTTTAGCTACCATATTTTACAGCAGCTTTCTCTCTTTCATTGCTTAAACCTTCTGGCCAATCTCCCTTTCCAATGTCAGTGAGCTACTGCTTCATGTACACTATGCTTTCTGAGGGCTTGTGTGTTTCCCACAATTAGGTCTCTATTTGGACAATATGCTCCTTCTGTGGAGCCAGTCTGCTGTTCTTTTGGTGTGGCACCTTGCACAAGGCTCAATCTCCACTGGTTCTTAAGACAAAAAGAAGGTTATAAGTAACAATGAACTTTTTTTGCCATATGATAGCGTCTTGTGAATCCTACTTTAAATGGAGTATGCTGGCTTAAGTATACACCAAAACCTAACCCTGTGATCGAAAAATTTTGCTCTTTCTAAAAGAGGGGACTAAAAGTCCCCTAGGGTAATAACTGTTCACATGAATCCAACATACAGATTAAACACAACTGTACAAACAGATTATTTTTTAAACTTGAGATCCCTATTTGAGAACCTTAACAGAAAAAAACTTTGTACTGAAAAGAGTATCATGCCACTGTGACACAAGAATGCCTTCATACTGAGGCTGAACTGTGAAACTAGAGCTTTTGCAAACTCAAAACTTTTCCAGGTTTTATTCATCTGAACTTAGATTTTCCAGGGTTGGTTTTGCAAATAAAGAGAGGCGTGTGACTTCTGAAAGTGTTAGAAAGCATGGCCAGTCTGCCAAGCTGTCTAATGCTGTCTGCCACATGCATGCATGGAAAATAAAAAATTCTTTTCCTTTAGAAAAGTCTCCTATACTTCCTGGAGGATCATTGTGCTCACACTGCTTCCCATCACCTCCCCCTGTGCCAGAAAAGACTATGTGCTCTGGATTGCTTTTCTTTCCCTTCGGGGATAAGTCTTCATTCAGCTCATGTAGTTTCTGTTGGGGAAAGTCCTTTACCCTTTGACTCTCCTGAAGTATGTTGGGGAGCTGGATACATGATACAGTTTCTTAGTACTTGTGTTTTTTAATTCACCAGTCCTGATGAAAAACACTTTGATCTTACCCAGCTACCTTAGCCTAGTTTAAATTAAAAGAGAGTTTTGGGAAGAGCGCCAGGAGAAGTATTTACAGCATCCAATATAGGCAACACAGTTACTAATGTTTATAAAAGAGGTAAGTGAAGAAATTACAGAAAGAGAACACTTAATCTAATCACAGCAAGCTCATACCTAACAGGATCTTTTAGGTTTCGGCTGACTTGTCACTGCCCCAAAAACCTTGTCAGGGTTTTTCTGCCCTTTTCATCTACAGCTTGGAGAGCACTCTTCAGAGCCAACTCTGTCCTGGGCAAAGGGATCAGAGGGATCAGCTCTCTCTTGATGGCTTTTTTTTGCTGTCACCCTTCCCTTCACCTTCAGGCAGAGCCAGCTTAATGATATGTCCTCCATAGATTTGATGCTGCTCAGATGGAAGCTGTGACTTTAGTGCTTTCCTCTCATGTCAGAGCTGGCAGTGTCTATGTTTCTGTGGCTCACAATTTTTGCCCACCATGCCTTTGAATTTCCTGCCAATTTGTATCATAATAAAGGTACTTGCTCTAAACTCTGGTGAAAATGATGATGCCTAGCTTGTGACTGAGACTAGGCATGAGGATCATCAACCCCATGGAGAAACAAAGGCTATGAGACATTTAGGCACAGCAAATTTAACCCTCAAAAGACGCTCTAACATTAACTTTTACTAAAATAAGAAACGAATCTTACTTCTGTCAAACAAGCTCTATGGTGAGGTTTTTCATAAATAACAGGTTGAATTTGAAGAGAATTAATTTTCAATTGATTTATGAATGGGCTTCTGTAAGTACAAGGCTGAGTAAGGTAAGTGATGATGCTATAGAAAAGGTTGCATTGTATGTGGTTGAGAGCTGATACTATTTGCTTTTATACCTGGGTGTCACCAAATGATTCTCTGACCGTCTTGAACATGGAGGGATGCAGCCCTCACGTGGACATGCTGGCAAACTTGCTGCAAAATCTCTGGGATAAGGCACTGGATCATCCTGTCTGGTGCCATCAGACACCTGCATTGAATGTTATGAAGATAATAAGAAATGGTTTATAAGACTTATTTTTTAAATCCACTTTCCAAATCCACAACTAAATTTAATAGTTTTATTATTAGCTGAATATGCCTAATAAATATGAATATATGTAAGAAATCAAGATAAAGAAACATCTTGGTTGGCTCATTGCTTTAATATATATTCTAGGAGGTTTTGATTTTTTTTTCTATTTCTTGAGTATTCAGAGAAAATGTTTGTTGATACCTCTTTGCCCAGATCTCATTCTCGTACTCTTTGTCATATGTCCTAATGCCTCACTCAGGAGCTGGCACTGACCTTATGTGGTGGAAAGTTATGATTTTTTTCCAAATGCAAGTCTGTAACCCTCTAGTCCTCTGCTGTGAATTTTGAACATAAAACCTCTCTCAGCTGAAGTAAGAGTTTGTTCTACAGCTGTTGGCATTGACTGGGTTTCAATTATTCATTTACAGAGGTCTGTAGAAATGACCTGGTAACATGCTGTGACCCATTAGATATCTATGGCAGCACAATTTTTGGAAGAATGCAGAGCATCTACTTGCATGGATGGAGTCTAATTTGTAGACCAAGAATAGATTTTTTTTTTTAAATTAAATCTAGCCATACTGCTGTTCAGATCTACATGTAACTACAGATACTCCAGAGGAAAGTCACTATAGTGTTGAATTTACATACGTGAAGTCCAACTAGTGCTTCTGCAAACTTTGGTTTTCCCATTTCTGCAGCTGCAAGCACTGCTCAGAAAGCAGCAGAGAGCTTACATTCCATGGCCACCTCATGGTCCCTTGCTGTGATTGCATGACACAGGCAAAAGGCATTAGTGGCAGCATGCAGGTAAGTCACATCACTTCTTCCCTTAGCTTTGAACAGCTGGTAATTATGAAATTGAATCTCAACCATCTACTTGCAAATAAAAATGTAGAAGTAGAAATTCATAACAGCAAACCATTTTCTTTAAGTTCATTCAATATCAAAACCAAAATTCAGTTCAGCCTGCTGTGTGTGTGCAGTTTCAGGGACCAATGGGAGACTGCTATTTGTGAAAATAGTCATGTGAATGAATGATACGTTGGCTTTTAAAATGACTGCAAAAAATCACATACTAGATTACAGACAGTGGTAATGTTTTGGAATTCATCCTACAATGGATACATATAAAGTTGTCTAAGTGGGTAGGAGAAAGCCTTCACAACCCATATTGTAACACTACAGTCTAAGTTTTTAGATTATCTATTTACAAATGTAATTCAAATAACATTTGAAAAACATTACTTCCAAAACTGTTTGGAGCCCAAACAATATTTACTGAAGAAATTTTGTCCGATATATGAGACAGCTTGTTCAGACGGGTATACAAATGATCAGGAAGGAGCAACACGGGGTGTGAGGAAAAAGGTGCTGGGGCATGGTAGTATTGTGAAACCTCAGTCTCAGGACACAGATTGAATATGAGCAGAGGAAGAAACAATACATAACTGAATCATTGTGAAATGCGGACTATTTAAAATATATCTTGTGAATAACTTTCTTTTGGGTACCATGCAATAACATGATGGTGACATGCTGGCTTTAAATAAGATCTGTTTCAATCCAGTCTTCCAGGAACATGGGATGGAGACAGCTTCAGAACATACTGTAATAATAAACACCTTAAGCACATGTATTTACCTGAGAAACACTTTCACTTCAAAGGACTTGTAAATGCCTCTGTAATATTTCTGGGTTTTACTGAACATGTGCACACAGAAAGTACAATAAAAAGGTATTCTATGTAGGTTCTTTTGGTTAAGGGAGAGTGTCATAAAATGTTATGGCACTCATGGTTCAAGCAGAGTGATGCCATTGCTCATTAACTATCTGTGAATATCTCTGAAATGTGCCTCCATTTTTCAGTAATGAACATAGTCTGTTGCCAGTTTGGTTCTGTCAAGAGCTCTTACAACATGTGAGAGGAAACCTGTCCACTGGCATCTCTTCATCACAGTGTTTGCTGCCCATCTACAGCTAGAAGGAAAACAAAGGAATAAATCTGTAAAAAGCAGAGATCGTCTGTAAACAAATTCTATAAGGCAACAAGGTCCAAGTCCACCAAGGGCTGTGTTTAGATGTGTAAGTAGTTTGTTTGACTTCATAACTGTGTGCAAGCCAAAAAGAGATGCTACCACCAGAAAAGCAAAATCTGATAAAAAATGGTAACTGGGAAGGAGAGAGGGAATCTGGAAGCACTCTTTCCTGATGTTATGCCTGCCAAGACATGTTTCGCTCTCACAGCTCCCACTCCATGCCCCTTTTGTAGGGAGCTGTCTATGGCACAGCCCCGTTCTGCTCCTCTGGGGAAATGTGTCACTGACCGGAGGAGATGGTCTGGTATTCTCGGGTGGGAGCAGAGCCAGGCAGTGGACCATTAGCCATTGTAGCCTAATGACACTCTGGCAGCACGTGACTTTGTGTGCTGGAGGACATACATGTCCTCTGTCCAAATGAAAGGTTTGCCTGACCCTCTCTTCTGTTCCAAAGAGTGAAGCTCACGTGGCTTTTTCAGACAACTCACTTTGATGCTGCTGAGAGATGCTCCTGGGGTACCAGGAGGCCTGTAATGTGCAAGGACTCAAGAGAGTTTTACTTAATCGAAGACCAAAATCTGCTGCAGTCAATGGGAGACTTGCATTGACTCTAGAGCTTTTTGGGTCGGGTTCCAAATGATTAATTCCTCATAAACAAAGGGGAAAAAAGAGATTCCAAGGAGTCAGGCCTGGAAGAATGACAAAATTTGGTCCTATAACTGTCATACTCTTTATAAACTGAGTTACATGGTTATGCAGCTTCTAATTATCTTGTAATCTTCAGTGCTGGGTGAATATTAATATTTACATACCATCTGGACATGTAGTATGATTGCTGTGTGCTACAGTTCTGTGAGTACTTGCCCTTCCAAGAAGTGCCTGTTCAAGAGTGAAACAAAAAAACTCACATGGAAGAATAAAGTTTAGCCTCTGGGAGCAACTTCCAAGTGCATTACTGAAATGCCAGAGTTGAGTATGATATAAACTGCAAACATGCTGACTGTGAAGGGAGGAAGGAAGGGAGCAGAGAAGAGATGACAGTGAAAAAGAAGATTAGAGTGGAGAAGGACAAGGACCTTGAGTTCAGATGCATTCATTTGCAGCTTTCAACTCAACATTTGTAGCATAGTTAGGTTTAATTCTATGCTGTTGAAACAGCGAGGGCAGAGCCAGACAGAGGAAAGCCTAGTAGGCTTTCCCATTAGGTGGACAGACAGGTTTCCTCTCAAGTGCTCCCACTTTTATGCCTGTATTTTACATACCACAATCAACATGGCTTTAATTCATCTTCTTTGTGCATTGATCCCAGACTTGTGGGATTTCTAGTAAAGGAAGCAAAGGTGCTTGCTTTTTCTGACAGTGAATGAGAGTTTGTCTCAGAAGGCATTAAGCTCCTGTCTGCTGGGTGACACTAGCGATCTGCCAACAAGGGCTCTGCACCACTGGTGTGCAAAGCCAGTATGCCAAGTTCATCTTGTCTGTGTGTGAGTGACAGTTGCTGCTTTGTGCTGCAGAGCAGCAGGATTAAACATAGCCTGAAATACAGGTGTGTTATAGTCTGGATTCTTGTGTACTACTGATCAGTGGAGCTCAAAGATGGGCAAGAGAAACACCGCTCTCCTCTCTTAGTCTTTCATGGAGCACAGGCTGTATGAGAGTAAAAATGTGAGGTAGGGTTCTTCATAAGTAGAGATCCAAATGCCAACATCAAGCTGAAACTCATAGAGTTGCCATCACTGGTTTTATATTAGAGAACTGAAGCCCTTGAGTTGTTATAGGGAGGAAACATGGCACTTTGTATCAGCACTGAATCTAGAGGAAGTGGCAAGGGAAGAGACTTCCATGCAGACATGGCATTACTAAGACAGTGCTATGGGAACTAAATTTGTAGGGAAAGCCTCTTGTGGAAATCAGGCATCATTTCCTTCCATGAGTTCTCATTGTGCAATTTTTTTGGCCACTGGAGGCCCACAACGCCTTTTATGAGTAATCTGCAAAGGGCTTTCAAATGTGGCTTTTTTTGATGGAACCAGCAGATCCTTAGTTTTGTGGTCTCTTCTATCCTCCCTGGGACTGGAGCAAATCAGAACTTGTACTGACCAGCCAGACTAGAACTGGCTGTCAGTCATCTGACAATGCCAGTTAGCAATGAAATATTATATATAAGGGACTCAGCATACAATGTAACACATTTCCAATTAATAAAAAATTTCTTGTCCAGAAGTCCAAGGCTCACCTATCTGTTGTAGCATTCTTTAAAAGAAATATTCATAAATCTTGGCATGGAGAGCTGAACAGAGCAAGGGCATGCTTAAGTGGGAAGAAGAGCTCAGACTGAACACTGCCATGTTACAAAATGTTTGCTTGGGACTAGCAGGTTAAAGAAGTTCTGACTGACCAATCTTAATAAGATAGAGACAGCAGCAATTTTACATGATAAATCTCTTGTATAGGATTTGCACTATCAATCAGAAAAACACATCTGAGCAGAACAGGGTCAGTTCAGTTGCCTGTTGGTTTGAAACTATTGCGCTGAGGTGGGCTGAGTGCGCACATGGCAGTTATTTCGTCTTAGCTGGGAATCAGCAATGGACAGCTGGAACATAACTTACGCAGCAGAGCTGACTTGCAAGTGAGCCTGTGGTTTGCCACTGCATATGAGCAACTTACAATTGACATAGCAGTTGAATAGAAAGCTTGATTAAGCCTCACAGGCTGGGCAGGCTTTAGGTTCCCTGGGAGGCGATAACTTTCTGAGGTGCCTGAAAACATGACCAGGCTCAAGGCAAGAGTTTTAACTAGTTAATAGTCTCTGGGTCTGAGGCCAGAAAACTGGCCTCCTCCCAGGCCAGTGTGAACACGCCCTTATCTGTGGGATCTGACAAGAATCCAGCCTAGTCTCTGCTCCCCGGTCTGACAGAGTCTCTAGCATGGGAGGCTCAGCTGCAGAAAAGCAGGTAAAAGTGGTGGACAAGTGCTGCCCTGTTAGTGGATAACATTCTTACTGTCTCCCTAAGCTCCTTTCTCTGTCCTGCCAGGTACACGTCTGTAACAAGCAAAGTAAACTATATAGATAGTCAGAATATGAGTAGCTAATTCACATATAAGAGCTATGTTTAAACCTACACCATCACTCAGAACATGCAGACTCTGGTTGACTGGAGACATGGTTGTGTTTCCCTTTGTTTCAGTTACAGTACATAGTGTCCTAATTCTGCAGTTAGAGAGGAGGCAAGCAATCATGTTATGTTGGCCAATGTACATGAAGTTTTATGGTGTAAATATTTCCAGTTGCAACACTGAATTTCTCTCATCCTCTGTCCTCCCTCGGGAACATCTTCAGTGAAACTATCGATGACCAGTGCTGTCCTAAGCCTTACACTTGTGAACAAAACTCTGAGGTGCAAGGGATGAGCACACTGGGGAATGAAATCTTAATGGGCAATGATCCCCTTCTGAAGGTGTTCTGGGTGTTCCTTTCAAAATGTAGTGGAGTTTTCTCCTCCTAAATGCCGCACTCCTGCTTTCTATCACTGGTAAAGGCATATTCATTTTTACCCTAGAGGGTGGACTTTCATTATTTTAATTGTAACAGTTCATATGCTGCACAGAGTTTGATTTTTAACATATGTTCCCTGGTACATCAGTCGGAATGAATTACACTCCTTTAAAAAGTCACTTAACCCAGTACAGGATATTTCTTTTTATACTAGTTGTTTGGAAATGTTAACACTCAAATGATCACGAGTACCCTTTGAAGTGAACCCTGGCATGGAGATCAATTGCTGAAATTAGCACCTTGGTTGTTTTTGCTTTACTTTGTCTGCTTGAGGTCTCTGTAACACGTGAGTTGATTGTTTTACAACTTGGAGGTTATCTTTGACATCTAAAGGGGCAAAGCACTTAATTTTCTTACCTTCGCAGTTGGGGTTTGGAAGTAGAGAAGGTCTCAGTCTTGAGAGTCTCCAAAATTTCCCTGTCTGACAAATTGAATTACTTAGTTTGGATTCAAACAACCAGGACAGATATTTCAGTTTTGTGTAGGCGATGAAACGTGGAGGAGTCTCTGAAGCAGCAAGGTTTTGTTGGTTGTTATAGGTTATTTGGCAGGCAGTATCACTAGTAGGTTGCGGTAGAAGTTGATGTAAGGGAAAAGTCTAGTGAGCTGGAGTGCCTCTGCACTAGATTGGCTAACCTGAGGCACCAGCAAGGCTGCTATTTTCAGGCAACACCTTAAGCCTTAGAAATCAGAGATCTTTATGGAGTCTCAAGGCAACTCAGTCATTAGTCACTTAAAAAAAAAAAAATCCTGACTCTTGTTTGGATAAGGCTTAAAGGATACTGCAAGGCTATTTTCTTTCTTCCTCCTTGGTCAGAATAGAATATGCTCCTGAGGAGTTCAGTCTCATGGAAAAGCAAGTCATTTGCTGGGTTGCAGATTGTTGCTCAGTCATGTCATACAAACCTTTTCAGGAAGCCAAGAAGGAATTTTACCTCCCCCATATATTTTTCCATTTTTGCTAAGAATATTTGCAGACCTTGCCTAAGTTTGTAAAAGGAAAGATAAGACACACATGCCTCAGTGAGAAATATACATTAAGGAACTTGGGCTGTGATTTATTTCCCAAGTATATAGCACAATATTCCACAAACCACATCCATTTTCTCACACTGTGAGATAATGGCAACCTGTGCGCATCAAATAGATTCATCGATAAACCTTTATTTGGAATGCAGCAGGGAAGCAGCATACATGAGTTTTGTCTATCTAACAGAAAAGCAATTTTGTGGCAAATGCAAGGTATATCTCTCAAAAATAGCCGCAATAAAATCTTTCCAGTACACAGATGGCTACATTCCTAAGGATATGTCCAAACTGCTTGAAATAACAAGAGGGTATGTCTAAATTTCTGACAAGTTAGCAGTGTCAGAAAATCACCACAAAACTTTCTTCATGAGGTCCAAAGCCAAAAATAAATCTGAAGAGGCCATCAAAGAAATGAATCACTTTACCTTATCTGAAATAGCAGGAGAGAATTCACAGTACGAATCTACAGTAGTATGAGAGGTTTTAATTTTCTGCTAAAGTTTCTGGAGTTTATTGGTATTGACAACAACTACTTCAGTTTTTCTGTGACTGTGTTGCATTTTGTCCTTGGCAACTGTTAAGGAAAAAGTATTTCTGATTTACTTGAAAGGTCTCATGAAGGGCTCTGTTAGAGGAAGAGACTTGCTACTCTACATTAACCCTAGGATTTTTGGTGGGGAGTTTTGTGGACCCGCTTGCCTTTCTTCTTCCTGAGCTTAGGGTGTCTCTGGGAGGAAAAAGGTCATTGTACTGGTGTGGAAAAAAAGAGTCCTGAATGATGGTAATGTGGCCAACTTGGGCAAAGCCAGAAATGTAAGACCTTGGTCCAGAATGTGTAATTAATCACTAAAACTCACTTCCTCAAGTTGTCGTAGAAACAAAATAAACCACATAGTCTGAAACAATTGTATTAGTTGAGATTATATAGAAATTTTAAAAGGGAAATAAGGTCTCAAAAAGGGAAATGCCGGTCCATAAATGGATGAGGAAGGAGCTTTTCCAGTAACTGGGTTTCTGTAGAAAAGATTTCTTGCACTTGCATTGCGGCTCTGATCACCAATGGAAACAAGATTTGAGCAGGATAATTCACCTTACCCCATGTGTTGCACTGCTCTGTTTATACACAGGCTATACAGGATATAGTTGTAGTTTGGTCTTGTACAAAACTTTTGCACAGGACCCTGCTAGTTAGCACTGGGCCAAAGCCTGAAAAATCTCAAAAAAATAGGTAAAATTATTCTCAGGTTTCAGACTTTCTGAGCAGCTCTTTGATTGTTAATTGACTTTGGTGGGACTAAAATCAGGAAGAAAACAAGCCTAAATACAATCAGAACTTTTGCTGAATAAGGGTCTGAAGAATGTTAAACTACCAGCTGGTTCTAATTTGAATTACTGTTTTAATTAGTCACTTGATTTTGACACATCTAAAACTTTCCTCTGTTGGAGTAAGCTTTCTCTTTCTTATGACTAGCCTCTGTTTCTCAGTCCTCCTCCACAATTTAACTTCTTCTTCAAACAGCAGTATTAGCTCAAGAATGACAAGCGCTCTGCCCTTGTCAAGACTGAACTCTATATAATTTTCTTCTCCTCCTGAATCATCTGTTGGAAGGATGTGAATCTAGGATGTTATTTTGAAAATATTATCTCTGCAACGGAATATGGCATCTTTGATGTGGGTGATCCATTCAAAAAATACATTCTGCTGGTAAATTTTAAGTCTTTCATTAAAGTTTAATCGTGACTTCATGAAAAAGACGTCAATACATTTTATTTAGCTTAAATGTCATAGATGGTTTAAAGTTGGAAAAGCAGCTAACATTTCAACGGTCACATGTAACTGTTCTTGAAGAATAAAGCTCCCATATTTTATTCTGCCATTCTGCAAGATTTTGGTATAACTTCTGTGTCTTGTGCTCAAAACTCTGCATATACCCATTGATCATGGGGCCAGCAGAGGAAGGAGATGTTCCCTCAGGATTGTAGAGTCTGTGTCTTGTTCTCTTGTTATCCTGAAGAAAATTCTATATAATTTTTTTGACTTTGTTTTCATTTTTTGTGACTTGTGAGCTCTTGAAGGCAATAAAATGGATGGAATTTGTTCTGAACTTAGATGAACCTGTTCAGAGGACAGGATATAGGATATAGGAGAGAAGAAGCCAGCCTCTAGCAGCTTTCCTGAACTGCGTCTTAAAAAATCATAGCACATCATGGACCCATCATACTTAACAAATTAAGGACAACCATATGTGAATTCCTGCTTAGCATATCTCACAGAATTTAAATTGTATAAAGCATGCAGCTTCTGTCTCAACTCTTGTGTATATGTCTGAAGGACACTGGTGAAAATCTTCACATAGCATAGAATTCACTATTCCTACACATATTGTTCAGAGAGTTAATTACAACTGCTGTTTTGAATGAGCTCCCATAGCTAATTTAAAGGAGGTATTTCTGTGTTACTACATATGGTGAACAGTAGGCTGAGGAGATCGTAGCTGAGTTTCCAATGCTGTGTGGTCTCTTCTGTGTTGCCTGACCTGATAGACTGTTTTGACACCACCTTTTCAGTTTCACTTCGTAAATCCTCTGGGTGAAATACATGGTTACAATTCATTACCAGGCTAACCTCAGACAAGTAAATGGATGCACGATGACTAAATTTTACCCATTGTTTAGTTTTTAAAAACTTTACTCCTCTTTTGATTGAGCACAAAGTTTGCAAGGTTGCAGCAGCTCAAGTAAGAGCAGAGCCTGATATTTCTTAGATTGCCAAATGACAAGGATCCTGCAGTTGTGAGACAGCTGAATAATATGTATGTTTTCCAAAAGTCCATTTGTAACTCGTTTATCATCAGTTGATCTCTACTCCAATTTGACTGAGTCTTAGCTGAAACTCTCTCCTAATGTTTCCTTATCTTCATCAGTTTTGGACTTTTAGCCTATGTGGCCATATTTAAACATAGAGGTAAGAAAGGAAAATAGTTTAGTTAGTAGATTAAGTTAACGAGCATGAGTAGGAGGAAGCCATAATTTTATTTTGTATTTTTAATTTATAGCAATACGACCAAGAACAAAACTT
Organism: Lepidothrix coronata; assembly: GCF_001604755.1. NCBI lineage: Eukaryota > Metazoa > Chordata > Aves > Passeriformes > Pipridae > Lepidothrix > Lepidothrix coronata. The sequence continues at coordinate 1,231,377 of NW_016690284.1, forward strand.
GGGTTTCACCAATAAAGTCATCTGGAGTACCTGCATAAGCAGTTAAAAAAGTATGCTGAACTTTGGCAGCACATCTGCCCTAAACAGTCAAGCCACAGTCTGGAAGTTGCTTTTCATTCCATTCACTACAAAACCTTTTATATGGGGGTCTAAGGAGGAAAAAGAAAAACCCACAAAAAAACCTAACAGGGCAATCTTCAAATTTTTTCTTCCTTATAAATGAGTTAAACTTCTATTATGACTTGTGGTCTCAAAAGCCAGAGAAATAGTCAGAATATAAATAACTTTAAACCTCCTTTTCCCTCCAGTCACAGTGACAGCATGATTTTCACAAAGTCACCTCCAAATGCATAATTTGAAGTAAAATAGTGTTCACGAGATACTTGGGTATCCAGATACTGAGAGCTGCCCTACAGAGTTTCAGGGATATTTTGTTTCTTTTTTTTCCTGGTAAGTTTATTGGTTTTGTACACTTAAAATAATAAAATGTATTCAATCCTGGGATAAGAATGAATCTACTAGTGTAGACTAAGCATCCACATTGAAGACAGAATTTTAGTGAAATCAGATTGCATTTCTTTTGTCCTTTCTCACTTCAGTGGATTTTAATTGACCTAAATCTGTGCAACCTGCAATGTATTCTGATGGATTTTTAATGGAAAAATAGGTTTTTATGAAGACATGATATTCCTCTGAGATTAGTTTTATTGCTTGGTAGTTAATGCTTTTTATTTCTGCTAGTCTTTATGATGTTTTCACGGTATGTTTTCTCTAGTGCTGGCTTTGATTTTACACCCCTGTAAGGAGGAGTTACAATAGGAAATTTCTTCAGTTTGGGGCAGGGAAAATTTTACTTTTTATATAACTTTTGAAACTTTTATCCACAAAATTAAAACAAAGTTACATGGAAAATCCTGGGGAAAAAGAGCACACAAATTATATAGAAACCATTCACTTAAATAGCTATCAAAATGTTGATAAACTCAAGTCACATTCATATGAAAGCTGGTTTAGGGCCTGACTGACTTCCCTGCAGCTCACTGAGCTACTGGTTTTCCTTTGTGCCTGCCTAGTCCCAGGCATGCCACCATGTTTTGGGCGCAGGAGAGATGTTTGGGTGACTCTTGCAGCCTACTCATGTTTGAAAGTCAGTTTTAAGTATGGGGATCTGAATATTGTGAGTGCTTACACCAAAGCAGCCCGTTGGGTCCCTGTGTTGGAAGACGAATTGGAAAAAAATCACTGTGTGTTTACCTCGTCCTTTGTGAAAATGCAGAAGGTCGCCACTGTGCTTCCCATGATGTGGGGGAGGACAGGTATTGTTTGGAATGGAGCAGAAGTGTTTGAATGGACAAAACCTTTAGACATGAGTGCACATGTGAGACAACGGTTGTCTCTTAGCTTTTAGCTCTGCTAAGTTGAATTTTAAAGATTTTGGCTTTGATGGATACTGAAGATATCCTACACCTTCAGTGAAGGTTTCCCTCTAACAGGTGTTCTGAGTTAGGCATGTCTTGGGAGTGACTGCCATTAAAAACTCTATACCATACTTTAAAGATGTGGGTATAATTTTGTAATATCTGGTAGCAGCCACTTGATCTTTGACTACTGTTGATCATTTGTTCCCCTTGAAGCAGTTTCTATCATAGACATCTCTAACATTTCTTCTCAAGACTGAATACTTTTCAGGCTGTATCAAACAGCAAGTAGTTTAAAGGCAGATACTTTCCACTACATAGAAAGTATCATACCTTTCAAGACTCTACGGGCTCTACTCATGCTCAGCATCAAACAAATCAGTCAGCTGTGCATATTGCTACAAGTACATGAACAATTTTGGACAGGATGCTTAAAAAGAATATATTTCTCAATGGATGTTGTCTGTTTTTTTTCAGTTACAAGAAAATTTTTTTTCTTTCTTCTTTTTTTTTTCCTGTCTTTTAAGTGGGACAAAACAGTTTGAGAAGTCACCCTTTGCAACATCTGCTTGTCTAGATAAACATGTCGGTGACTCAAGCTGCTTCTGCCCTGTCTGCCGGGCCTCTGCTGCCACCCACTGTGGGCTGTAGAGGAGAAGCTCCAGGTGTGTGGTCGGCTGGAAGTCTTTTATATCCGTTATCCAGACAAATTGCAAAATGAATCACCAAATGATGTGATTTACTCAATATGTAGAATTTTGTGATGGAAGAATTGTTCTCCTATAAGCAAGTAAATATTAAAATCTTTTAAAAGCCTATTTCCATTCAGAGGAGTTGCTGAATATTATTGCTTAAATCCTGTACAAATAGAACATGAAATCTGATAAATTGAGCTAGAATGATGATCTCTGGAAATACAGAGTAACTGGGGCCAGATTTTTCTTGTATTAGTCTCTGAAATAGCATAGGTACATTTGAAAATATCATTCTGTGTTACTCCCATCTGTTGTCCCTCTCCATGGAGAGCTGATGTATGTCACTGTTCTTTGCTGTGATGGGACCCAGGACTTTCCAACTTGAACTATCACATTTGGGTAATGTCTTAAAATCATTCATGTCTGATAGTACTTGGATGGTTACTTAATTTTCACCCCATCTGTTGATCCCAGACAGTTCCTCAAAAGCAGCACCTGGTTTGTTACTGGCTGGAGGCTCCTGCACCCAACAGAGGCAGGAGGCAGCCATCACCCTGCCCACAATGAGCCTGGGCAAGCTGCCAGGCTGGATCTGGGCTGCAGCACCACTCCTGTGGCCACTGCTGTCATGAGCAGGTCTCTCCAGAGCTGTTCTCACTGCAGCTTTCCTAAACTGTAAATTCCTTTGATATAAAACAGCACTGTGCAAATTTTATTGTTGTATGTCACTAGTACATCCAAAAACAGTCTTAGTAATGAATCAGTTAAGCAAATCCTTCCCCCTGTCCTTTTAGCATCCCATCTCCCATGTAATGTTTGGGTTTATGGGCTTTTTAAAGGCTCCAGTGATAACTCTCACGAGCAAAGACTTGTATGCAGCCATAGATATGTGTAGGCAGGACAGGGTCACTGACATGCTGGGAAAATCTGCTGTCTCCTCACAGAGGGCAGTCCAAAAATAGTAACCTAACTGGTCTGCATTAACTCTTTAATGGCTTCATCCCTTCTTCTGTGCATGTGCTTAGGCTGCCTTTGGTGAGTTGACATCTCATCTTCCCTTTAAATATCTCATAAGTGTGTGGTCTGTTACCTCATGGATTTTAGCATGTTCAGTTGTGCACTGAAGTGCAACACTTGATAAGAACTGTCATAGATGTTATTGGGGGAAGACAGGCTCTGAAACATTCGTGCTTTGAATTCAAACACCCCCACATCACATCAGCTGTGGTCAGTGTTCTCCAGTGCCCAGAAACAGGACAAGGAGAGGAGAGCAGAGAGGTCTGTCCCTTTCTGTCTCCCAGAAGACTGCTAGGTAAAGGCTGGGCAATCTCTCTTGCCCTCTTCATGTCTTGCACACATATAGATAGGAGAAAGGAACAGCAGTTCAGCTGTGCATCACAAGGGTCCTGCAGGGAGGTGACAGAACACAACAAATGTCCTTTGGTGGCTGGCATACTCCATGATTTGACTGGGGTTCACCTTAGGCAAGTGTGTCCCTGGCATCAGGGAAAGGAGCTGCCCCAGGCCACTCAAGGCAGGAGTGTCACACTGCAGGCTTTTCTCAGGAGGATCAGCAGGCACTTGGTTCTGCCGCGTGGCCCCTTGCTGGGCTGCTCTGCAAATGCTAAATGGTTTCTCTGAGGACTAGTCATAGGGGAAGCTCTCCAAATAAAAAGTGGATCAGATCTACACCCCAAGGCTGTGCTACATCTAGCTGATAGTTCTGGTGCTGCTGATGGCCCATGCCTGTGGTCAGCCCATCTTTCATTTTCAGTATGACAGTATTTTTCCATCTAAGATGCCTTCAGCAGCACCAGCTTATCAGCTGATACAGTTTGATGAAAGCAAAACCTTTTTCTCCTGACTGCTTTGAGGGTACAAGAGAAATGCCTAGCTTTACTAAGAGTTATGTCATTTTAGATAAGATGTACAGATCTGTGGCTGCTTCCTCTTGTGAAACTCTTCCATATGGAATTAGAATGACATAGGGATGAGACGGACAAAGTTCCTCTTGGTGGGGGCAAGAACTTTGATTTGTAGGTTACAGATTAAAGTTTTATGAGGTAAGTTGTGGAAAACTTTACCAATCATTCTAGCTGTATCACCTTCATCCTTTACAGCATAAAGCAATAAAAGCACAGAGAAGAGATGTGATCATGCATTTCTCAGGTTGCTGCTAACAACAGTTATTAAACAACAGATACATCTTGAGCACGAGACATTAATGTGCATGCTGAACTGAGAGTATGAAGGTCACTTATTTGAAAAATGTATTGTAAATACTTATTGATAAGTTGCAGGTGACCACAGACAAGAGAGAAAAGCTTTATGTGCTACTAGCAAAAAACAGTTTTCAATCCAGTGACAGCATTAACTCTTTTGAAACCCCTCAGGGTCAATCCTGTAAGTGTGTCCTCATACGCCCAGGATTCATATGTCTCTCTCCATCTGGCTCTTCTCTCAGAACAGTTTTATATTGTTCTATTGACTGCAATGCATATATCATACTGCTCAGATCTCCAGGAGAGTAGAACTGAGTCAAGGGAGTTGAAGATGAATGTACTAAAGCTGTGGGTGATACTAGGTGAGAGGAAAGTGTCTGAAAATAAGCATTTTAAAGAGAATTAGGGGAAAAGTTTGGGCAAAGAGGAAAACAGGAGGACAGAAAAAAAATAATAGTTGTTTTGAGGATATAGAATTCAGTCAGTACAGAGAAATGTAAAATCACATCCTTAAAAATTATGCAGAGCATAAAAGCAAGTGGTTTTGGTTTACAAGTTCTATGGTGGGAAAGGGGAGAAGGGAAGTTATTTATTTTTATATTTTTACCTATATTTGCTAGGGTGGCTAGTGGGTTACTAGGTGTGATCATTAAAAAAGTCTATTATTGATAATTTTAAAAGCTGAATGGGCTTTTTGGATATGTCGTAACCCAGAGATTGACTCCATATGACTGGTATGTGAGTGACGGTTTGCTTATTCCAGTCCTAGCTGTGTGTGTGACATGGTCTGTCACTGCTCTTTCACCTTTGGTGTACTGGAGCTGTTTGTTCTGGATTAAAATGTAGTTTAGAGATTACGGATAGTTTAAGACCTGTCATGCAACAGGACAGCAGGAAATGGAGAGGGGCCTTAAAAGCTAGTGGAATCTGTGTTGTATTCGTCTACTATACCTGTGAAACATTTGGATACACTCTGCTGTACTGTGTCCGCATACAGAGATAGCGGATGCTGAACTCGGATGTTTAGAAGGCTTTTTGTCCCAACAAGACAGCACCCAAAATCTGCCTAAGAGCCAGAATCTCTTGTTTTCTTCTGGCTAAAACTCAGTTTTTAGGTTTCAAGGGCCAGATCACCAGCCGTGACATTGCTGTTTTTCCAGTGTGTGGGCAGACTTGGCATCGCCAGACAGTGATGTTCAAACCCTGAGGGACAGAGGGTGTGGGCTTTGGTATGTCCTTGAGAATTAAATTGTCACAAGTCTGAGCAAGAATTGCTTTTCAAGCAGATGGTTTGTCAATAATTGGTGACAGGTAGTTGAGTGTGCTGTTTGGATTTCTCCTCCGTTTCCTTAGCTATCTGGTTTTCATGAAAGGGTGCTTATCTTCTATCAGCCCTCTGCCTACTCATTCCTCTTTTCCAGATAGTAAGGAACCTTCACAACTGTTGTATCACACTCTTTGGGGAACTTCCCAAGAGAGGGCACATCTCTGTCCTACAAAGAAATGGTTGTACATAGGAGGTGCACACAGTGCCATCATGAAACCACAAAAATGGACCCTCACATTTCCTCATCCTTTTTTGTAATAAAGCAAATTCTATTTGACTTTTGTAGCAATGGTGTTTGTGTTCTCATTGCCTCCCACTTGAACATAGCAATTCTTGATCGGGTACAGCATCAGATTACAGCGGGGTTAGCATGTGGTAACAAGAATGATGTTGGGGGGCCTGAAGGAGGGAGAGCATTGCTCTAATTTTAAATCTCTGAACTGGCACCTTCATCTTAGATCAGCTTACCCAGACTCAAAGGATATTGCTATGATCTATTTAGCTGAAATTAACCTTCACTGATATGAGGTAATTACATTCCAAAATCTTCTGATTAGCAAAATTCTGTTAATCAGTCCTCGTGTGACACTGTCCTTACGCTTAGGAATATTATTTTCAAGCTGTGAGAACAGATTTTTAAACTCAGCTTTGGGACTTCCTGAGTCCTGCCAACTTGTGGGCAGCTGAGTGTGTGTGCTGCACAGTTTTTAATCAAAAACATTCTACCATGAGATGGTTTTGCAGAGCAAGCTGGGCTTGTCCTGCAGCTGAGCTCACCTGGCTCCTGGGTACTCTTGTCCTCAGGAGGGAAGTGTAAGGTAAGAAGCCTCTTTGTGTGTCCTCTTCCTGTGTGCAGTGAAATCACCCACCTCCCACAGTCTCTTCCCTGTGTAAGGAAGCACTAGCATGGTCTCCACAGTCCCGCTTTAAGGGAAGGCAGGAAAAGACTGAGAGAGGCCAGTACCAGAGACACCTATTTCTGGAAAATGGCTGAATCAGCCAACAAAACAATTCATGTTAATGGGTAACGAAGAAGGACAGAAATAGGAAGCCTCTTGTTCGTGTCCTCACTTAACAATGACTTATGGACATAGAAGAGGAAACAGTTATTGAATGGCAACAGGAGATGCCAAGTCAGGTTACTCTGCTGACTGAATAGATAAAACCCAGTGGCTATCTTCATAGGGTGGTAGACTGTGCTAGAGAAAAAGTATGTGGATGAGAAGTAGACAGCTCTCCTTCTCATCCCACACTGTTTTCCATCAACCTTGTGAAGAGACCTTCCTGAGGAGTGACATTTGGATGTCTAATCACCAGAAGAATCTTGGGGGTTTGAGGAATCAGCACAATTATTGACATTTAACTGTATCTAAATGTTCAGAAGACCCACATTTAGGCAGTCATCTGGGACAGAGGTGAGCCAGGAGCCACATGTTAATGTCCACACAGCCTCTTTTTTTATTGTAATCATATTCCATACTGGTAGCTATTCTGAAGATGCTTTTGGATTGAAGCTATGTTTACCTTTACTAATGATGACATTGCTGTGATCCATGTCCTTCTTTTAATATGCTGTGACAATCTACAAACTGCTAAGTTTTCTTTACGTGGCCTTAGATTCTGTGTGGAAGATTTCTTGTGTCTTGTTTTCTGATTCTGAGCAGTGATGTTTGTTAAACTGTATTAGTTGAAGGTTTAATACCATGAAATCTACTCTACAGTCAAGAAAAGACACCGCCTGACTAAAAAGGAAGGTAAGTGCAAGAAGAAATGGCTAAGTATTGGCTATTTAAATCTAAGCACAGATGAGCTGCTAAGCCATCTCCAGTTCACCTCCATGCCAAACCCTTTCATTCAGACCTTACAGGTGATGGTTAGTGCTTCACAGGGTTCTAAGCAAGCTATTCAAAACACTTGCTCTTCTATTTGAAGCTTCTTTGGAAGTCCCCCAACAAAGTGGGTCTGAGCAGCCCTGCTTGTGCTTGTGTCATCTTGAGTCCACGTTCAAATCGTGCTCAGAAGTAGCTCAGCATTTTGTGTGCCTCAGTCCATATATAGAGGAAAGCAGCTTACTGGAGTCAAGACCAATAACCAGACCTCTTTATTTCTACTGAAATAGAAATGATGTGGGAAAAGATCAGACTTTGTTTATTCAGGGTAGAGAAAAGATCCTGTTATGGCTGAGACATAAGGCAGCAGGATATACACATCTAAACATAATGCTGCTAAGGTGCTTGTAGAAGTGCAGAGCTGCCAAGTGTCCTGATTGCATTCTAGTGTCTAAACCAAACAGAGTGGAAAAGTGCCTCTGTACTTTAATGACCTTTCCTGGGGTCACATTCTCGTTCTATTCATTTGGGGATTGAATTCTTTTTTTTCCTTCTCCCTTGAGAAAATGTTTAAATGTTAAAGTTCATCATGCATCTTGGATGGATTTCTGTACCCTTCCCAAAAGCCTCTGAAGCACTCCCACCTCCGTGGTGCTGACCTGCTATATACCTTATTTTGTATAGCTCTCAAATAATGCCTGCTTTGAGCCGCCTGCTGATGTTCACCATAAAAAAAAAAGGTTTAACAATCACAAGAGCCTGGATAAATATAGTAAAACTATTGGTCTTGTAGCAATTCCTGTGTTCTCAACCTGGTTTCTTCATTGACTCATTGGGTGACCTTGGAGAAAGTGTACTGGAACAGGGCTTGACTTCATCAGGGTGGTGACTAACTCGTCTCAGCTTTGTACTGGTAAAAGAAGAGTTTCTGTGTCAAAGAGAAACTCCCACCCAGGCCCTAATTCGTCTCTTTTTGTACTTGTTGGGCTTTACTCTGAGTTTTCTTTGACAAAAACAATGCCATCTTTTATGGATGAGAGGAGTGGAGTTTGTCAGAACAAAATGATATAATAGAGAGGCTTCCACTTGCCAAAGATTCAATCCAACACTGATGGGAAAATTTAAATTAAGCTCATCCAAATGTTAATTATCCACTTTGTAATACTGTTTGAAAGCAGAAATATCTGCATGATTGTCTCTATGCTTGTTCATAAAGGACTATCCCAAAATCTCACGTTTCTTACTCTCAATTATGAAAGAAATGTCTAGTCGGTCTTTTCTATGCCATGTTTTGATAGTGAGCTTGGAGAGTGCTTGCATTGGAAAACTGCCCAGAGAGCATTCGATTGGTCACATTCAATTTTAAAATGGTTTATATCTCCCTAAACTCCAGGTTCACCATATTTAATATTACTAATGAGATGGTGAGATTGCCAAGCATTTATCAGCATAGAGATATCAGAATGGAAATAGTAAAATGACACATTAATCTTTGAGCTCTCAAAATATCACCACAGAAACACCCACTACCCATTATCCAAGTGTTATGAAAATACCAAGTTCTTAATAACAGACACTTCGGACAAGAGGTAGAAGTGCTTGGGAAAGAACATTGCCATTGACTCAATCCTCCCTTTCCTTGTTCATCTTCAGTCACAACACGAACTTGCAGGCAGCACCACCTGCCTCCCATGGAGACAGATCATTGCCAGGTTGTATTTAAAGGAAATATAAGAGACAGATAATATTTGTATTTTTTATTTTTTTTATTTTTTTTTAATAAAGTGACACTTAGTACTCTTAAGCAGTACACTAGATCTGTGACGACAGCAGAGCTACAACTAGCTTTACTGGCACTAGATGAAACTCTTGGAGACCTGACATTTATTACAAAACAGGTTAAAATCTTAAGGGTGATCAGGAAATGAAATAGCAGGCAGCTCATGTATTGGAGGGCTGTGATTTAGCAAATAGCACCACTTCAAGGCTTGGCCTCCTCACTATTGCTCCAGGTCCTGACCATACCAATTCCCAAGGGAAAGAATTAGAAAATGGAGAAACTGCACATTTGAAATTTCTGGGGGATATCTTTAGGAGTTAGCATAAGCAGCATTTGCACCTCCTGCCTCTGAAACTGCTTCCCACAGGCTTTATTGGGTAAACAAAGTTTAGGTAACTGTCACCTCATCGAACAACCTGATTCTCTCTGGGTAGTGAAGGAACTGGAACTGAGTAACCCATGACTGAATGTGCCTCTGCCTTTTACTACAAGTGAAAATAACTGGTCCCTTCGTAATGAGTGAATCCAAAGGAATTTTTTTCCCTTGTGACTAGGAAGTTCCCTCTGGTGTGCCCCAGAAAGAGGCAGTCCAGCCTGAATAGCTCAACTGGTTTTGGCTCTGTTAATTCCTTCAGTGAAGGAATAAACCTCCAGCCTCTAGTGAAGGAGAAGAAACAACTGTTTCTCAGCTGAGGTCAACTCACTGGCCTTGGTTGGACCAGAAATTGTGCAGGAAAGGGTAGTGCACCACTCAGGCTGATGGCTCTGGGCAGAAGCAGCATCTTATCCATAGGTTATGGCACCAGTATTTTCCAAATGCCCTTAATAAGCAATGAAACTGTTTCTTTATACCTTTTCCTCATACAAATGGTGATTATTTTATTTGTGGATTAAGTAATGGGGCAAAACAGAGATTGTCTCTTTTAATCCAAATGTTCTAAACAATAGAGAGCAAAGGAAGACATATGTGGGTTTCATCTGCCTTAATATGCAGCTCTGCTTTCTTATGAGGAGTGCACATATGACCTTTCCTCATCAACAAGGGATTTGATGTTAATTGGTACATATAGAAGCTTGCAGTTCTTTGGCATGTCTCTAATAGTACTGTTGGCCCATCTATTCAAAAACCAGACCCCACACACAAAATGTGTGTTTAAGTCAAACTTTCTCTGTGAGTCACTTATTTTAAGCTCCACAGACACTTTGCAGGTGCATCAGAAATAACCAGAACTAACATATCTGCAGTGAAAATAAAATGCTCTGTTAGTGATCTAGCTGCTTGTGTCGTCCATAATGTCAGACAAAAAGTCAGCACCTCTGTTTAACTTATGTTTTTACTTTTCACAGATCTGATATCCTTAAGTATAACCGATACCTTCCGTATATCTTATGAAGAGTCAGGAAGCACATATGAAAATTACAACAGCAGTTCTGTAAGAGATTAGCCTGTGCACTAACTTTACCAGTCAGGGTCTATCCCACACAGGTATGTGTTCAGAGACTAATGATCCTTTGGGTGCATTTTAGAACAAAAAAAGCCACAACTACCAACCTTGCAGATTCTTTGATGCTACTTGCCCAGAGCATTTTATTCAACCAGAATAAACACTGTGCTCTGATGATGACCTAGTGGAGCACACTGCAGGGGAAATCATTAATGCCCACACATTTGTTCGCTTGGTCACCATGGTCTAAGAATAAAAAGTCATCTCTGGTGATGCATGTGCACTTTGCAGGGATTAGCACATCTGTATGTTTCCATCTTTTAATAAAATGTCAGCTACATGAATGTTGCAGCACTTGTGATGATTACTGTATTGTGCATCTGCTAAAACTAATGATTCAAGGAATTTCTAAAGTTCAAGCACTTTCTTCATTTCCTAAAGCTCAAAGCTAGAACACTTCTGGGAACTGAATGCAAATTTCTGAATTGAATTAGGAGGTTTTTCTTTTTTCATTTTGTAAGAAAAGAGAGTTAAACGTCCTACCACAGCACAACTACATACAGTAGACCACACATAGTACAAATTCAGATCAATAAAAGACTTTATTTGTATTTATTTTTGGATATACAGAATGAGTCAGAGCCTCATCTTCTCATTGAAATGAATGAAATTCTGTTTGGTTTTTTTATACTGTGGATATACTACCTGTTTCTTCCTCAAATAGTCCATCCATTGTTCTGTATATATATTTTTTAAAAATTTTTTTTTTTGTTCTTACTGGATGAGGATTAAACTTGCACTCTAAGCATACATACCTGTTCAGACTTCTCTGTAGCCAAGGGCTAGGCTACTCTAGCCAGCTGTGTAGTCAGCCAGTCTGGTGATCTTGACCTTATCCCCTTTTTTAAAATAAGCTAACTGCTGAGGCTCACTACAGCAAGGCATCCATTTCAGCAAAGAGCTGGTCTAGGCAAGGAAGATACTGCCTGTTGAGGTAGTGTGTGATTTATATAACATTCCTGTTCTGCATTAGCTGTCCATTGAAATTGCTCAATGAGCAGATGGTATTGAGAACAACTCCACTCCGATAGTGCCAAACATCATCTGGCTTTGAAAGAGAAGGAATCTCCTTGTGTTGGCAACTGTATGGTTGGAGTAGGGCTGGGTTTTTTTCTTAGTAAGGAAAAAGTAACTGTTCCCTGTCACAGCACCTTAGAGCCAGCTCTTAACAATCCATCAGCTGACCATTCCTCTGTGGTGTCCAATAACAGCTGCTGTGGCCCAAAGATCCCAGACTCTAGAGCTGCTTGGCTGTTTTCAGAACTAAATTCCTCATCCTGAAAATCTCCTAGTCCTAACTCACTCATAGGAGTGGTTAAATTTTGGAATTGCCCTGGCTCTTAAGGGAGGTCAGTGTCCCAGGTAGCTGAGTCTTGGGCCAAGCAGGGTTGGACTGGTTCAAAGGAGCACCCTGCACACCTGCACAGGGGAAGTAATGTCAGCCATTGTAATTCCAGTAACACGATCCTCCCTTGTTAGTATTGTCCTACAGAGTTTCAGCTACAGCTGAGTAAAAGCAGATTTTTGTCTAGGCAGAACATATGAAACTTCAGGAACAGCTGCTGAATAAAAGACATCCCAAAATACTTTGCTTCCCTCCTGTGAGTATAGCACAGTTTCAGTAACTTCCTGATGTCCTCAACTCCTCCTCTCTGCATTCTCATTCAACTTCAGCTTCCAGCTTTCCTATCCCAATCCACACCTTGTCTATGGCCAGCACTAGAAAACCTGTGGGCTTGTCTCTGGGAATGGTGGAACCATAGCCTGAGGTACCTGAAGGTAAGACCTGCTCATTTTGGAAACTTGTATAGTTCCTTTCCCTTCAAATAGAGTGGTGCAAGGTTGTGCAAGGTTATATAGAATGAATGAAGCTGGACAAATAATTCAATCACTATCTTACAGTATTCAGTTTTCTGAAATGTAAGTCCTAAATAAAGAAAATCCTGCAAACTTCTTCTATAGGAATACCTTTTGATAACGTAAAATTTCCACTTAGATTCAGCAGTGCATCCAACAGTAGCAGGCACAAAGTTGAGTAGTAACATATCACTGGGTCATGCCCTAATGTTGAAAACAACTTTGCCCTACATTTGGGCACATCTGGAATGGTGTGGTGAGACTGTCACAGCACTTCCATGTCTCTAAGGAGTTTTCTCAGTTCTCTTTGCAGAAGGAATATCTGAAGTATCCTAAGGCAGGGAGGATTGTTGTGCAGGTTCACCTTGCTCAGTCATGTCTCTCCACCACAGCTTTGCTCTGCCTTGGCAGGCAAGAGCATCACAATCCTAAACAATGTTACATAAAGCAGGGTCTGAAGTCCTGGGACCGCTTGAGAAGAAAATCAGGATTTATAAAACCTGAGTAGGAACCTGCCTAGAGATTAGCCATGGTTTCTTCAGCCTTGAAGGCATTGCTACAGACAGTTTGTTCATCTGCATTTCCAAGCTTGTGGTGCTCAAGTTTTTAATGGTCCGTGTTGCATTATAGACTGGATTATAAATGAGAAAAGTCTGAAATGAGATGCAGACTGGTATGTCTGACTGCATAACAACAGATAGACATGCCCCTGCTCCAGAGGGCATGTTGTCCTGTGTTTGGAGGTGGGTGCCATGTCTCCACAGGCCGCCTCAGCAGCAGGCTGCCACGTGGGCAGAACAGGTGGTTGTGGGTGGCAGTATCATTTACCCACTGCCATCAGGATGGAGTCACTACACCATGCACTGAACAGTGTCAGTAGCAGTTGTCTGTCCAAGATTATGATCCACTCAGGCATGAGGTTAGAACAGATTGCTGGTAGCAGCCACCTGAGACCATAATGTGAGTGCTTGGAAATGTGTTGCTGGTTTTGCCTCCTCTCTAAAAATATTTGTGTTCAGTATGCTTGCTTCACTTAGCACAATGCAGCAGAGTACAAACTGGTAGTAATGAAGAAACCTAAGAAAATGCTTTTAACATATTAATAGATACATTTATTTCTTCTGAGGAAGAAATAAAAGCAGTTTCACGACCAGCACAGAAGAAACCAAATCTTTGGTCTTTGAAGAAACCAAATCTGAAAACATTTTCCATATAAAATTCTTTAAAGACAGAAGGGAAAGAATAAGCTAAAACACATCTTTTTCACAGGAAGGAGCTGAAGCATTTCAGCACAGTGCAATCTTCTGTTGACTGCAGAAGTAAAAGTAAATCTGGCGGCTCAGATATACCCAAGCTCTGGAACTGTGCTGGGCGGCAATAGAGGTAACCCAAGAGAAAGTGACAGCAGGGAGAAGCAGCTGCAATTCCTTGATTTGGACATCACCACTGTTACTGCAGGACCACATGAACAGGGATTTTTGTGAGGCCAAATCTTCTGTTCACACAACTTCACAGATGATCTTGGTTTAGCTAAATCTGTCAACTCATAGACTCATTCTTCTCTCAGAGTGCTGAGAATACTCTTTCAATTTGAATTCTTTGACTGTAATCCAGAAAGTAAGCACTGAGAAAAGCCAGTGTTAAGCAATCAGCCTACATGGAACATCAACTGAAATGTTAAAAGTGCAGAATCTTGCAGTACCAACCTGCAGAGTACCTTTATCTTCTTTTCATCTTAGGTCTGACACTATGTGACTGTTTTATTAGGAGCCATGTGTTAAGGCCCAAAAAAGTGCTTTTGAAGTTTTAAATGGAATTTAAAGATGTCTGTACACAACCCTGATACAACTTTCATTATCACCGAGTAGTACAACACTGATTTCAATTCAAATGTTTAACTTACCTGAGTAATTTTCCTTGATGGTTTATGGAGAAGCCACTTTGACAGATGGATTCAGCTTTGCTTCATTTCATATTTATTAGAAGATCACCTCTTAAAGTGATTTTCATAGGAGCTCAATTTTACAAAGAAACACCAAATACCATCCAATCTGTTATTTTAACCTTAGGTTTCTAGTAAATAGGCAATACCTTGCAGAACTGAGCTCAAAATTAATCTTAGCAGTGAAAATACCACATTGGCTCTGAATCTGTAAGTTATATGATTTTTGTTACTTTCAGTGTGCAGAAGATCCTCAGCACCTCCCAGTCTGGACAATGCTGTCAGAAGTGTTTCATCATAACAGTCTTTCTCTGTGAGAGGCCAAGGATAGTGAGTAAATCGCAGAACTGATCCTGCAGATGGATTTGTTTCATAGAGTCTTAAAAGATATTTGTGACACTTAACAGCCTTGTTTACTGCAAAACCCACTTCAAACCAATACTTACCTAAACACATTTGTCCCTGAAGGTCAGCACTGGGAAAGGAACAATATGTCCTTTAATGATATCTCTCAAATACGGTTTCTGTTGTTGATTTTTGTCTCATCTAGGTACTGTGCCTTGTACTAGCAGTGAACTACAAGAGAAAAGTTTTTCAGAAGCAGTGAGTGGTCTAGAAGCCTCCCTAGCCATTCTAGGACTTGCATGGCTAGTTGCTGGTGCTGACACAAGCATCTGCAAGATCCTCACAGGATTATACCCTTGGATAAATAGTCTAAAAACCAAGACTGTGGAACAACATTCAGCTGCATTTCCATGGTTAAGCTAGAAGATTTTAGCTCATTCATTTGTGGTAGTTAGTAGAGTTTAAGGATACTTACAGAATCAGCCCCAGCTGTCAGCAGAATGAACATGACCATCTAAATGCTCTGTTTGGACTCATCTTCAAGTTCTGACCCACGTGAAAAGCAGGCATGCTGTCATCTCAATGTTCATGGCTTAACAGCAACAGAAATGGAGGTAATGCACAGAAACCTGTTAGTAATGTCCTCCATTGCAAGAGTTTTGTCAGTTTTGAAGGTTTTGATGACTCCTGAAAATTACCAAGAGTGAAGTACTTCAGACTACAAACTGTTGCTCTTTTTATTTATTGTACAACAGAGAATCAAATTCAGAACTGACTCAACTTCCTTGAATTTTTGGGATGTGGCTGAGATAAACTTTGCCCTTTTAACTCTTGTTTTTCTTTCCAAGCTGTGTTCAAACACTTTGGGTCTGTGTAGTTTTTTATTACAAGGAAAACATACTTGCACTGTGCCTCTTTGTGTCACTATTTTGACGTATCGACCCCTACTTTTCTCTCCAGGCAGTCTCTGGAGAGCCTGGAAGAGCGCAACAGCTCATTGACTTGCAATGTGATTAATCCATGGATTAGTTAAAATATGATGCAAACAGATCCTGACCCGGTGCTGAACACTGGTTTTGCCTGTGCATGCAGTGTTAGGTACCTTACAACTGTCTCGAATTGATCAGGACATCCGGATTTTGTAACCTCATTTTGTAACTGTTCCTCTCGCTCAAATTCCATCCTGTGAAGTTCTGAGGATATGTAACAAGAAGCCACCCAGTTACTATTCCTTGCAGCTATCTGCCAGTGTCACCTGCTTCTCTGGCATCATGATGTAAGTATGCACTGTCACACTCCCCGCTGGAATCTCAGCTCGCGAGTTGAGATTCACACCATCACTCAGCCTGACAAGAGTGTTGACTCCTGGAGCCAGAGCTGTGCTTGGGAGCACATAAAAGCACCAGAGTCCCCTACGTCTTGGCAGGACTTCAAGGACTATCCCAACGAAGAGATCTTGACAGCATAGCTGTAAACTCCACAGGCCCCAAGGGCTCAAACACCATGATATTTATGCTGCAGACTGGATTGCCAAGATAGTATCACTGTTATGCAGACATTGGTCCCTGGGTAAGAAGTAGCATTTCTCACACCTGTTAATTGGCATTTGAAAAAATTGAGACTGGCTGGAGTGGGCAGTGTGACTGAGAAAGACAATGCATGCAAAGGCTGTATCCGGTGTTTCTTCTGTTCTCTGTTCAAAGAGACTTCAGCTGCATGGGTACCACAAATAATTGTGAAAGCCAGTATTAGCTAAAGGAATTACATGCTGCATTATTGGCATTCTTGATATACTTAAGACTGTTGTTTTACACTCCTTTCAATCTTTATTACAATCTCAATCTCTGGAAAAAGATAAGAAGTCCAGAGCTGTTAAATTAGAAACGTGTTTAGGAAGCACTTAATTGGGCACGTCTCCAGGATGAAGGACCACCGCCTCCCTAAGATCCTGCTCTATGGTGAACTTGCCACTGGCTGCCGCATGAGAGGAGCCCCGAAGAAAAGATACAAGGACTCCCTGAAACAACATCTCAGCCTTGGCCATATTGATCAACACAACTGGTCTACTCTGGCCTCAAATCGGGAGGCCTGGAGACACACCATCTATAACGCAGCTGTCTCCTTCGAGAACACACGCAGGATCACTCTCGAGGAAAAAAGGCAACGCAGAAAGAATTGTAAATTGCAGAATACACCATCTAAGGAGTCTTTCTGTTGTGCCTTTTGCAATCGGATCTGTCTGTCACGTATTGGCCTCATAAGCCACCAGCGCGCCTGTAGCAAATGTGGATAGAGCCTTCCCAAATCTTCGTTCGCGAAGCCTAGCCATGAATTGTACTGTGAGGTTACATGTAGGCTATCAAATGAAGCACAATCCTCCATCCTTTCTCAGCTCTATCCCTGATGGAGATACTGTGTCTGAAGTAGGTCCTCCACAATGTTTCACCAGACTGGTCTGATTGTAGTAGTAAGTTCAGGTATTTTTGTATTAGCAGGCAGTATTTAGAACATTAAAGAGAAGAGGTGAAGCTGGAGATGTTTTGGCAGGTAGTGGTTCCAGCACTTCAGGCAGTGTGAGGTAAGTGTGGCAGCACTGGAGTGAGTTCATGAAGTCAAGTGCTGATAGCAGATTTCAGAATCAACTTTATGAAGTAAATAGGGAAATTAAAACCTTGTAAACTGATTTTGAAGTTTGTTTGTGTGGGAAATGCCTTAAGAACTTCTGACTGACGTCATAACTGCATTACTCAGCTCTGATCCTCAGTATCTTTTCCTGAGAGTTGCAAGGGTTATATATTAACATAACATATAAAAAAAAACATTGGACCACAAAGGGCATAATTATGTGACCCAGACAGACTGCTCCATAAGCAGAATAACAGAACAGAACATTCAAAATCCTGTTAATAATTCTTAACTCTATTTTTCCTGTCTAAAGATCTGATTTTCTTTCTGAACAAACAAATTTTAATTTGGAACAATTCCATTAATTTCCAAGAAATTAGAAAGTAAATAAAGTCCATGGCAGTAATATGAGAATCTCGATTATGGGAAGTCAAACCCCAAACCATCTTGAAATTATTCCGCCTCATGCAAAATATCTCGAAAATGCTCCCAACTAGTAGCAGCAACTAATCAGATTCATAGTAAAATCTCTCCTCAGTGAATGTAAGAAAAATGAGAACAAAGGGTAAAATTTTTACAAGTACTTGAAAATAGGTATCCTAAAACTTATCTTAGAATTAGAGAATGGCTTGAGTTGGAAGCGTTCTTAAGGATCATCTAGTTGTAATCAATCTTTCATGGTCAGGGATGCCACTCACTGGGCCAGGTTGCTCAAAGCCCAATCCAACCTGGCCTTGAACACTTCCAGGGATGGGGCATCCACAACTCCTCTGGGCAACCTGTTCCAGTGCCTCACCACGCTCTGAATAAGAGTTTCCTCCTAGCATCTAATCCAAATTTATCCTCTTTCATTTTAAGACCATTCCTCTTGTCCTATCACTATCTGCTCACATAAAAAGTTGCTCTCCTTCTGTTTTTTATAAGCCCCCTTTAAATATAGAAAAATCACAATGAGCTCTCTGGAGCCTTCTCTTTCTCAGGCTGAATAATGCCAGTGCTCTTAGCCTTTCCTCACAGCAGAGGTGCTCCAGTCCCCTGATCAGCTTCGTGGCCTCCTCTGGATGCGCTCTAACAGGTTCATGTCTTTCTTGTGTTGGAGACACAGAGCTGGATGCAGAGCTCCATGTGGGATCTTATGAGGGCAGAGTAGAGCAGAATCATCTCCTTTGACCTGCTTGTCACAGCTGCAAGAATTCTGCAATAGTACTCCTCAGATTTTCTCCTAGTTTTGTCTCTATTTCTGGTATAAGTAGAGAAAACAGCATTCTGTGCTAAAGTGCTGTTGTGCTTGTTTACTGCCCTCCCCCGCCCTGTTCTGTGTGTGCCCTCAGATTTATTGCTCTTTTTGAGTGTTTTATTTCAGGGTCTACCTTTCTACTTTTCTCATATTCCTTCTTTCCTTCTTTCTTTCCTTCTTTCCTTCCTTCCTTCCTTCCTTCCTTCCTTCCTTCTTTCTTTCCTTCTTTCCTTCCTTCCTTCCTTCCTTCCTTCCTTCCTTCCTTCCTTCCTTCCTTCCTTCCTTCCTTCCTTCCTTCCTTCCTCTTTCTTTCCTTTCTTTCTTTCTTTCTTTACTCTTTCAACATGGCTTCTCCCACTCTCATCCAACCGCTCGAAGGAACCTTTCCAGCATTTGAAAGCAACACAAAACAGGAGAAGGACCTGTTGAGCCCTGGCGGGGTCCACGGGCCACTGGCCCCCTCTGGCGGCCACCGCTCCGCGGTCCCCGACGGCAGCAGCCTCGGACGGGCACTGCGGACCTTGCCGTGGCTCGGGTCACCCAGCGTTTTGAAGCTGCTTGTGTGCCTCTTTTGACTTCCTTGGCTCAACAATTTTCAGTTGTCGAACCCACTTTCCATTTCTTCGTTAAGTCCTGTGCTTATCCTGCATTATATAAGTGGCTCGAAAAAATGTTGGCTGCACTACCAGCCAAAAGCCTGACATCAGAATTTAGAGTGCAAGAATGCTTACATGATGCTAGCCTACTGTTTCAGCTGGTGCTATTTTAAACTTACAAATCCCCCCTTATTGATTGAATACTCTTGCCATAGCACACTTCTGTAGATTTCTACAAGGGGAAGCACCAAGAGAGCCTCTGGTCAGAGCTGTACACTGTGCAAAGCAAATTCTGAACTCTGATATGAATTTCTTCAAATGGCAGCTCATATCTTTAGAAATTGCTGCAAGTTTGTGTAAAACTTGGGATACTGAACACTAAAAACACTGACTTTGATCTAAATTTTTGCTCCTGGGATGCTTTGTCTAGTAATATGTTAACATGATGAGGTTTCAGCTTTTTCTGACCAGTGGAACCTCCCTCACTTGCAACTGAATCCTACTAGCAGCAGGCCTGCTGTCCTTAGTGATCTTTTAATGCTTGAACTCCTGCACTTGCTATGATTGAAGAGATCATATTGTACAGATGGGTCTTGTTGTTTCTCCATATATTTTGTGAGTTTACAAGTTTTGATACTGTAGTATCTTTCATCTTTGTGCACTTTCTGTATCCTTCTGCACCACGATAGCAGTGCATAAAATGATTACAGTTTCTTCCAAAGCATTATAAGAGACGTCTTACTTTCCATTCTTCATCAAGCTTTATTAATGAGAAGAGTACTCTGCACAGGGCTCTAAGCAAAGACCTCACCATAATTATTTGGATTCATCTCAGGGTTGAGCATAAAATATTAAGAGAGATTCCTTTAGCAGTGTTGAAATACCATAAGTGAGCATATCTGATGCTGACCATGCATATGATATTCCCAGCAACTGATTGACATGCCTTCAAAAGATCAAATTCAGCCTTCCTTGCATGATGTAAGATAAAAATCTGGCCTAGGATTTAACTGTACCTGGTAATTAAGTTTAAAGAACAATAAGGCCTCCCAAACCTCTCCAGACCTACAGTAAGCATGCAGGAATCTTGGTTGCCATTTCTACAAACTGTTTACAATTCACATACCTCTGCAAATCCAATCCTGATCTCAAATTGCTGCTCATAAACAACATAGCAGAGATTTGATGTATGAGGGCATGTTCTGAATTCCCCTTTCCTAGCTGTAGCATGGTTAACTTCTAGCATTAAAAACCCCTCTTATATCTCTTATTACAAGCAATGTTCAATTAACTACTTGAATACATCTCTCAGTCAACGTGGTTTTTTTGTGACTGATGACAGGAAGGCAGATACAACATGCTTTATTTTTCTCTTCTTTCGCTAACTGCCTCTAAATGAGTATTTTTCACAACTGGAGTAAGGCAGCCTCTCTTAAACATCCTGGAATTTCTGTGGCACTCCATCTGACAAACCAGATGTTGTCAATCTTCAAAGCACGATAAAAAGCTGACCTTTCAGTCAATGCTCTTCCTCAGTCTTAACACATCAGTGTTTATTAGTGAACCTTGGTAGTGCAGTAATAATTAAAAATTGTGTATACTCTCCTGTTTCATGAAATGTACTTTTAAGGAGGGAGGAAGGTCTTTGCAGGACATATTGTTCAAATAAGAAAGAAAGAAATTACACACCTGCATTTACTTAACTTTACAATATAAAAAAAATTAAGGTCTCTATCTCCAATATTAACTGTTTCATGAACACAGACAAGCATCCCAACACATATGTTACTCTGGGGAACTAGAGAAATTGTGCAGAAGTGAAGTTTGAGCTGGTTCTGGAAGAATTGTGTTTCAAGAGAAATTTAGGGGCAGGAGAATTTGGAGAGGAGAACTGGGATGCACAAGACCGACAGGAGAATTTTTTAAGGTAAAGAACAGGAACAGCTCTCTCTCATTTTACCTTGCCCTTCCTTTACTTGTGTTTAAGTGGTAAAGATTATGCTTTATGGGCTCACTGAAATCAGGGAAAACTCTCATGTCCTGAGCTGGGATTGTTCCCAGTAGTCATTGATATAACGGTAAGTTATCTCTAAGAGAGAAAGAATGAGGACCTTAAAAGAAACAGAGGTACCACTTACACATTCACACAGGAATACGCAACGTTAATGTAGCCTAGTCTCAGGGCTATTTGCAATTGAGCCTCTATTCTTGCATTGTGATATCCCCCAAGGTGGCTTTGCTCTTGCCTGGGGCAGCCACCGGGTATGAGGGATGATGCAAAAGACTGTGGTAGAACAGAGAGCACAGGGGAACTCAGTTCAGTCTCCATGGCACCACCACAAATTAGATTTAGTAGAGACATGAATCTACATGCCATAGTGCAGAAAGGATGGGTGTGACTTTACAGGAAGAAAATAACACCTCAGGAATGTGTTGGAACTCTTTGAAGAAGCTCTTGGTTATGTGAACATGTGCTCATCTCCAGGAGAATTTGTGATGTTTCTCAAAGTGTCATAAACCCACTAATCTATAAAAGAATGAGATTAAAGGTCCCTCATAGATTGATAACTAGTTACAGGTAGAAATATAGAATATATATCTCAATCCTCTAGGGATCTTTTCCAGGACCTGTGCTATGTGACTTGATGTAGAAAAAGGGAGTGAGAAGATAATAAATTTTGCATGTGATAATAAATCACTCACAGCAATAAACAGAAAAAACAGCTATGAAGGATTATACACCCTGCAGAAAGATCTCATGGTGTTGGCAGGTTAGAGGATACAATACCTAGTGAAATCCAGTGCTGCCAGACATGAAACAATGCATTTGAATGAAAAACAAATAATCCCCCAAACCACCACCAACAAAATCAACCACCACCACCACAAAAAATCCCAAACAAACAAAACCACTAAAAAACACCAAACATAGAAAACAAACAAACAACCCAAACAGGTACAGGAACAGATTCAGCACTAATTACTACCTCCCAGGAAGGAGACTAATAACACAAATCTGTGAAAATATCAGCACTTTGCAATAACAGTTGAGCATAGAATAGTGAGAGTTACTAGGAGAGAAAAAGGGACATACCGTTATGATACTCCAGAAATTCATGCTCTAAATGTATTCTGACCACTGTTTTCAACTCAGAACTGCGTCACTGAGAGGACAGACCTCAAAAAAAAAAAAAAGTCAACATTTTGAAGGGTGGCAAAGATGAACCAAAATTTGCAGCAACATTGGTTCAAGGATCAACTAAATAGGCAAGGATTCTGCTACCTTCAAAAAAGATATGCTACAGGGGGAAAGGAAGAGATGGCTACGAAACTGTGAGGAATACAGAGAAGGTATGTAGAGAGTCCAATCTCTGGGGATAAAGGCACTTTTAACAGTGCCTGTTGTCATGGGACAAGGGGCAAAGTTTTTTAACTAAAATCAGTCTATTTAGATTATATATAAGGAAGAAGTTTTCTTACAAGAAAGGTGGTGAGGCACTGGAACAGGTAGCTCAGGGATGTAATGGATGTCCGATCTCTGGAAACATTCAAGGTCAGGTTTGATGGGACTATGAGCAACCTGACCTAGTGGAGGAAGTCCCAGTATATAGCAGGGAATTGGACAGGATAACCCTTAAAGGCCCCTTCCAATCCAAACTATTGATTCTATTATTCTTTTTCATAATAATGTCAGAACTGGGACAGGTTAAATTAAACAAGGTAGTGCCAGACTTGACACCAAAAGGAGGTATTTCATCACAGGCACTGAAGCGTGCAGAACACTGGCATGGGTTTATGAATGCCAGAAGTTAGCATGGATTGAAAGATAGGATTCATTATTTGAATGGAAAAAAATGCTGTCTGACATAAAGAGGAAATGGAGTAGTTTCTGTGCTAGGAATGGCTGGAGGCTGGAAAGGTACTCTGAGAAGGCCTGTAACTCTTGAGGAGTTGTTTTGGGAAAGGAATGCTGAACTGGGTAAATATACAGTTGATCTACTTATGGCTGGAAGAAGTAGCAATGGGAATGTATGGGCTGTTCAAGATCCTTTTAAGATGTGAACTTGTCAGTCCATGATGATATTTGGGCTTCTCTACTTTCACCACTGGTTTTATCATGTAACCATGTGCAAGATCACATGTGGTATCAGAGGGAATGCCTCTACTGGTTCATGTGAGCTGCCAGACTGCAGTGGAAGAGCAGAAAGCGCTTGTGCTCTGGGAAACACACTCAGAGTAGCAGATGACTTTCCTCCCAAGAACTCAAGTGCAAGCATCCTTATGTTTCTAACAACAATTCTGCCTAATGCTGTTGTGCTTGCAGGATTATCTCCTTCCATTAGTGTGTCTGAGAAACTGCATACCCATGACAGTAGCCTTTTTTCCCACTAGGTGTCCCACAAAACCAACAATTGCAGTCATTCTGCTCAAATTGTGCTTATTTCAGCCACAGAAGTTTATAATCTTTAAAATAAGAGGTTTTACTAAAGAGAAAGGTTTTATTCATCTTTATGCTAGTGCTTGAGGCAGTACTGCAGATGAAACTTAATACGCCAAAACACATTGATTAAACTAGATTTCAGTAGAAATTTATTGTTAAAAACTGGACTTTCTTCAAGGGTTTGAGTTGAGAAGTTGCAAATGTCTAATTACACTACAGGGGACACGAATGAACAAACCAGTTAAGGACCTGGTCCTTTTTGAGCTGTGTATTCTGCACAGCTCACACACACAGGGGTTCTTTGCAAAGAAGGTCATATCTTGTTACTAAGAGTGTTTGGGGTTGTTTTTTTTCTTTTGGGGTACTGCCTTTCTAAATAAGGCCTTTTCTTTTAAAATTCCAGCTCTGCTATCTCTAAATACAGATAAGATCTCCATATTACTCCGCTTCCTCTTAGTAACTCTTCTACTGAGGACACGGAGATTTAATTGTCTGAGTATCAGTATATTTTTTTTTATTTGAACAATAGCCAAGAGCTTCTGTTCCTGCTTTTGAGAGAGAAAACAGTGGATGAGTGAGCTAAAAGCCAAAAGCTGTTGCAATTACTGGCTCTACAACTAGCACAGTGTCCTGGAATTCCCCTTCTGTGCTATCTAGGCAGCTCAGTTTGGGAGACCCTGTTCTAAGTGTTTCTAAACTACATTTACATTTGCAGTGGTAACACTTCTCAAAAATAAGGCATTCAATAAGGGTTTTTTTGTTTGTTTTGTTTATTTTATAAATGTGAAGAACTATAAGAACATTTTATCAGATATCTTTTATAGCACAGCCCAGAGATACAGGCCATACAGCTGCTAATGCACTTATTTAGAAAGGTTTTTACAGCTATTGACTAGAGTGTTTGTTTGCCCGGAGTAGCACAGCTTCTAGAAAGATACCCAACCTGTGAGAAAGACTGCAAAATCCGCTATGATCCTAGGTGTGTTGTTCTGCTAACTAATTACTTGTATTATTTAAAATGTGTAGATTTCTCCCCACAGAATTTACCTAGCTTTACTTAGGCCCTGGACCTGATTATCAAAGCCTAGGAACAAGGTTACTGTCTTTGCTCTACCTAGTGATAGACTTTACCCATTAGGGTATCTACAAGGCACAAGTTTATAAAGAGTTGTAGAGTCCACAGGAACCAGATCTAGATTACTGGGGGAAACTTATGTTCAGGAGTCTTGACCATACCTTTGGAATGGTTCTTCTGTCAAGTGTCTACTCAGTTAGAGCTTTAGAAAATCATATAAAAATTAATTACTGTGGTGTGTTTTCGTAGGAAGGAAAACTTTTGTGTTTCCACAGCCCTGTATGGCAGAGACTTTGGTAAAGTTCAAATGAAGAGTGAGGGTTGTCTTCTCTAGTTAATATTTCTCAGAAATCACAGTGTCTTTTTGGGAGGTGACTGTCTATATAAATCCCAGATAACCAGATAAATCCAGATAATCCAAAAAAATTGCCCAGCAATATCTATGGCTATAGCAGTGTTAAAATAAAATAGACTAACAAAGATTGTCTTCTTTGTTGGTAAAACGATTTTTAGTGCTTCCTTTTTTTCTCAGGCCTATCAAAAAGCTGTCTTTCCATTGGAGAATGAGAATATTTTCATCTTTTCAGCATGTTCTCAGCAGTCACTGCCAAAATCTGGAGTTCTTTGACTTCATATTTCTACTTATGACATATCTCAGGGGAGACTTTCTAGCAGGCCTTGAGCGAAAGAGGCACTGAAGACTTTGGCTGCACGATGAGGGGAAATTTACTGTGTAGTGATAAAAGAGCAGTTGAGGAAATGGTTTAGATACTGACCTTTAAGTTAGAAAAGAGAAAAATCTGGGATAGCAGAAGAAAATTCAGGAATATGAAGGAAACAAAGAGCTTGTGAAAGATGGATGAGACAGGAATGGAAAGAAGATTCGCTTGAAGCTGGGAAGGTTTTGAACAGACCCAAGCTTTTCAAAACCTGGCTTCAGCAGTATTTTGGGAAGGTGGGACAATGGCGGGAATGGACTCTCCTGGTCACTAGGTCTAGCCTCCTATGAGACACCATCTCACCTAGACCCAGACTAGCTGCATCTGGAAACATCTTTATTCTTGGCCCATGATTAGTCCTGTTAGAGGACTTACGCTGATATTTACTCTTTTGCTGATTATTAATGTTCTGGTTTTCAGATTAAATGTGCTCTGACACTGTTTGCAACTATTTTTCTTATGTCATAGAGTCATAGAATATCCTGAGTTGGAGGGGACCCAAAAGGAACATCAAAGTACAACTCCTGACCCTTCACAGGAGAGACCCAAGAATCACACCAGGTACCTGAGAGCATTGTCCAAACACTTCTTGAACTCTGGCAGGCTCTGTGCTGTGACTACTTCTCTGGGGAGCCTGTTCCAGTGTCCAACCACCCTTTGGGTGAAAAACCTTTCCTAATATCAAACCTGAACCCCTCCTGATGCAACTTCAGGCCATTCTCTTGGGTTCTGTTGCTGGTCACCACAGAGAAAAGATCAGTGTCTGTGCCTCCTCTCGCCCTCACAAGGAAGTTGTAACTGCAATGAGATCTCCCCTCAGACTCCTCCAGGCTGAACAGATTAAGTGCCCTCAGGTGCTTCTCATACAGCTTCCCCTCAAAGCCTTTCACTATCTTCATTGTCCTCCTTTGGACTCTCTCTAAGAGCTTAATGTCTTTCTTATATTGTGGTGCCTCAAAATGCACACAATATTCCAGGTGAGGCTGCCCCAGCGCAGAGCAGAGTGGGGCAATCCCCTCCTGTGACCAGCTGGGGATGCTTTGCCTGATGCCCTTCAGGACACAGTTGGCCCTCCTGGCCGCTAGGGCACTGCTGATTCAAAACCAGGTCATTTATGAAGATATTGAAGAGGACTGGGCTGAAGATGGAGCCCTGTGGAACCCCACTAGTGTCTGGTCACCAGCCTAATGTTACCCCATTCACTATAACTCTTTGTGGCCAACCTATGAACCAGTTGTTCACCACTTGCATTACGTGGACCTTGAGATTAGCTCTGTTGGTTAGAGCCTGGTGCTTATAATGCCAAGGTTGTAGGTTTGATCTCTGTAAGGGTTATTCATTTAAGAGGTCGACTTGATGATCCTTGTGGGTCCCTTCCAACTCAAATTATTCTGTGATTCTTTTTTAATGCAGCTGTGTTTTGTTCACAAGGATACTGTAAGAGACAGTAAAATCTGAAAAGACTACACCAAATGGCTTCCCTTGATCAACTAGGTGGGCTAACTTGTCATAAAAGGAAATCAGATTTGATAAGCAGAACTTTCCCCTCATGAAGTCATGCTGGCTGTGACTGATGACTGTGTTGTCCTTCAGGTGTTTTTCAATACCTCCCAGAATAATCTCCATAACTTTACCAGGCACTGAAGTGAAACTAACAGGCCTGTGGTTCCCAGGGTTCTCCTTCTTGCCCTTCTTGAAAACTGGGACAATATTAGCCAACTTCCAGTCAACTGGGACCTCTCCAGATTCCCAAGACTGCTCAAAAATCATGGGGAGAGGCCTTGTGATGATATCAGCCAGCTCTTTGAGGATTTTTGGACGAATCCCATCAGGTGCCATAGATTTACAGGATGCCAGATGGAGCAGCAGATCCTGCACAACTTCAGGGTCAACTAAGAGGTTACCATTCTCACAGCTATGTTCCTCCATGGGCACTGAGACTCCCTTAATCTGTCCTTCATGTTGAAGATAGAGGCAAAGAATACATTAAATACATTTGCCTTATTTATGTCCCTGTTTGTGAGATGACTATCCTCATCCTGTAACAGGCTGATGCCACTGAATTTTCTCCCTGCAGTGGCAAGCAGCATCTCTATATTCCTCCCACATCACTTGACCTTGCTTCTACTGGGCATACACTTTCCTTTTTTGCCTTAGCTCCTTATCTCCATTCTTTATGTCGGTGTTTCACTTTATCTTAAATAACTTTTCCCTTTATTTTAAATAACTTTTTTCATTCCCTCATTTTTACCTTCTGAATATAATAAGAGAAATGATTGTCTCAGCCATGATTTTCTTAAAGTATTTAATCCAGTTCTGTATGATAGAATCACTCTCTTTCTTTGTATAGAAAATGTCTCTTGCTTGCACATTTCATATTTAAATCTGGTACATTCATAAATGTTTGAAAACCATTATTGATTATCTGTGAAATCAGCATAACATGCTTAAACATAAATGAGATTATATTATTGTATTTTTTTAAAATATCTGCAAGCATACTGGTTCTGTCAGATAGAAAACTGAGCCTATCCCAGAAGCAGAAATATGTTAGTTTAAGGATAGTATTTTTAGTACTTGTTTTTATTTTGCATTCTGCTCAGGTGCAAATATTTTGCTTGATGTTTTCCACTACAATGGATTGTTCTTTTCCCATTGTATGAGGAGGACTTAAACTTCCATATTAGAAAAAAAATTGCTTAATGAAATTAATATAGCAATTAGTCAACTACATAGGTAGCGCATTTTGCATTTCAAAAAAACACAACAGTTCCCCTTTTTTTTGGCCCACTGAGTTTATTTTACGGTCGGAAAACACATTGTCTTCCAAGCATCTTGAGAAATAACATCTGAGTAAAAAGTGCCAGAAAGGCATCACACTTGCAGAGTTAAAAGGGTTTTTATCTTCCTTAGGTGATTTGTTATCATTCTTGAAAAAGTCCTTTTGGGGTTTTGTTCTTTTGATGTAGAGATCTAGATGAAAAAAAGAGATCTATATTAGTGGTTTAATACGTACACTCAAACCTGATCCAACACACAGTGAAAGCAAACGACTTCCATTAGCTTTTATGGGCCTGATTTGATGCCCTTTAAACATTAGCATATCAACATCAACAGTGCAGCAGTTGACAAACTGTTGCTGATTGTGACCTTTGAAAATGGAGCATGCCAGGGTTTTTACGCTCTTCCAACAGGATCCCTCCAAGTTAATCATTATGCACCAATATCCTTTTATAAAGCCAAGTAAGAGAAACATTGTTCATACTAGTTATGTTTTTCCTTGTCTGCCACTATCCCTTTAATTGCACTTTCCCCTTCCTATTTATTACCTCTGTAATTGGATTCTTTCAGTATGCATAACCTGTTGGGACATAGTTGGTATGAAAGGCACTTTAGGAAATAAGGTTTTATTTCATAGGGAATTGTTTTTAAATGTTGGGCATATTGGTCATTGATTTCATTTTTATTGCACTCTGAAATCATAAGCCACTTGAACAGCAAACTCTTATATCCTTAACAGCGAATAGGCAATGAATAATGAATAATACATTTTATTTATGTTGCTTCCTGCAAGTTCCATCTAAGCCCATAGGGTGAAGATTTAATTTTCATTGCACTTTGTAGCAAGCAGTTGTACATCCATAGTATATCACAAAGTAAATAAGATCACAGAATCACAGAGATATTTGTATTGCTGCATTTAAAAACAAAAAGTGGTGAACTGTGCTCCTGTTGAATAAGGCCCTTCTTTTTGTTTCTGAGTTCAATTTTTACCCAGAGATCCCACCATGGACAAGTATGGTGGATTTTGCGTTCTAATGAAGGCGGGTGAAAGTAAATTGTATTTAGGCATCTAAGGAAATGGTTGTGGGTAGATAGATCAGTAATTTAGGTATCCAACTTAACCAGCTTTGCACACAAGTGTTAGAGCAGCCTCTTGCTTATCCCTACCACAGACATCAGACATATCTACTACACAAGCCTTAGGAATTTGAGTGTCTTGCCAGCACTCAGATGGCTATCTTGATGTTACTAAAATGCGGTGTCGTTCTCCAGCACCCTCCCTTTCCAACCCATCCTTCTTTTCCATGGTTCATTTGCTCCATTCTTGCCAGCAAAATGACCCAGGGTTAACCTGAGCTGTTTTTGTTTTGTTTTCAGCCTCTGCTGGGATTTGAGTGGTTATTATCAAAATAGGTGCACAGTCAGTTCTAAAGAAATAAGAAGATAGGAAAACGAACAGGCATAGGAACAGGATAACTAATTGAAGCACTATTGTGGCAGCTTTTCAGGCAGTAGAACACTTCTACTAAGCTACAGTCAAATGCTTTTATTAATCCAAATGCTTATATTACACTTTCCAGTGCCTGTTCTACCTTTAGATTACCTGTGCTAAGGGCAGGGAACTCACTGCAACACAAGAAAGATTCAGAGGTGGCCTTTGCAATGCCTAGAACCACTCCTGTGGCACAGATGGGACAGCGGCACTGTCCGGTCCTGGAAGTCCCCAGAGACCTGGACTCCACTGAGTATTTCTGACCCTGCATGGCTGAGTGGCCTTCAGAAAGTCACTTCTCTATAGCTCAGTTTTCTCATCAGCTATGCAGGTGTAAGCCCTTACTAGTAAAACACTTTCAGTCTCACTGGTGGCTGTCTAAGAGCTGGGGATTGTCAGGACTGTGATGCAGCATGAGACTGTGTGATATTGCAGGTAGGCACTGAACATAAAACAGTCCTGTGAAGACTTTCACTAACAGACTGTTGACACTCATCTGGGGGAATTTTCTTCTACAGCAGAGGGAGATCAAGTAGAAAGGCTCTTCTAAATACAGTATACTATGTATAACAATTATCTTTCTTTCAATGGAAGGCTTTGTGTCTATCATCTCTGATGCTGGTAAGCAGAGCTAGACCCCTGGTAGCCACTCCTTCCTCCTACCCAGGGAAGGTTGGTATTATCACATTGAAGTTTTCTTCCATGATTGCCTGTAATACCTGGGAAAAATGATACAGGAGGCCTCTCTCAGTCCTGGGAGCCTCTGTCCTAGGGGTTCTTTTGAACTCTTTTTGTCCTACAACACCCTGAGTGTTTTTCCTGGTGGGCTGAAGTAAGGACTGTCACTGAAATACAAGGGTAGCTCATATGCTTCGCTACTACAGTTTTCAGCTACTTCAGTTACCTTCATGTTTATAAGATTTCTTTACAGTAAGGGCTAGGACCTTACTTATTTTCAATGGAAGCTGTGTTGCTGGGTTAATCTCATAGCTCTGGTACATAGGGTTCTTAGTGTGGTATTGTAATGTTTACAATATGGGTTGAATCAGGTACTCTTAAAGAATAAATGAAGATCAGATGAATAGTAAGTTAATTTGGGAACAAGAAATTTCAGTGAGTTCTAGTTTTTCTGAATGGGTCCTCCACCTGTGATCACTCATTTCTAAGCTAAAGCCCTCTTCCAAAAGTTCCTTCTTGTTCACCACTATTTTCAGTTTCAAGTGTCTCACCCCCCCACTTTGAAATAAGCTCAAAGCTCAGATCTTGCCTCACAGCTTCTGTCTGTGTTCTCTGCTGTTCTTTTGTCCTCCCAATGCCTTCCCCAGCCCATGGTTGTAGTTAGCTCCTGTTTTTATCTCATTTCCCACAGATGACTGACTTCTACAGGTTCAATCAGCATTGAGTGCATTAGGCGAGTGCCTTCTCAGCACTTGGCATGATGTTCACAGAAAAGAAAATTAAAACTCCCGGTTCTTCTAAATCTTCCTGTGAGTCTTCTCTTTGGAAGGGGGTGAACTTTGTATCTTGTACAGGACTCTGCCACTCACCAGCTCTTAAGCCATTGAGGATTTGTTGCCAAGATCCCTCGCTGACATACGTGTTTTTCTTGAATGTTGCAGCAGGAGTTAGGATACAGCTTTGCTGATCAAGCAGTGATATTGAACAACAGTGGCACTATACATGATCAGAAGTATTTTTCCAACCAGCAATCTTGGCAGCACAATGCCCCCTCTCATCAGGAGATGCCTATGGATATGCAGAATACAAAGTCAGACTGTGTGCAGGAGCTGTTTAACCGAACAATGCTATGCTCTTTACCAACTATAGGCCACACTGGAAAGCGGACCAGGGCATGGAAAGTCAGACTGAGAACAAAACTTAGTTCTTGGACATAGAGACCAAATCTCATAACAGCAAAGCTTGTCATGCAAAGACCCGTTCAGCAAGAGCTGTTCCCCCTAAAATGTATTACTGTAAGTGCTCTGACACAGGAAGAATATGTGTCTGTCCTATTTACCACATAGTAAATTGGATACAGCACAGCTTTTGATCCTTCTGCTTTAGGGAGGCCCTGTGATATAGGAGGAAGTATCATCAAGTAATGTCTGTGCAGAGATTTCTGAGAAATCAGCTCTGGAGTGATGGAAGGTTATAGAGATGCTCAGAAGTTCCTTTCTCAGCAAAGGCAATCAATCTATGGGATGTGCAGGGATAGAATATAGTGTCCATATCTAATAAAAACAGGTTTCAACACATACCCCACAGAAATCTCTTTGGTCTCTACACGAGTGCTACATAAACTGTGTGAGAAAGGAGATGTATTTGGGAGTCTCCTTTTTTTTTTTTTCTCTTAATCTGGGTGGATGTCTGAGACTGAAGGCTTCAAAGTCACCATCCTTCACAAATGCTGTTAACAACAAATGCTAATAAATTCTAGTTATTATTTGATTGTCACTTTCCACATGAGAATCAGTTTAGTAGATCCCATGCGTCTCTTGTTTCTGCCAAAGTTGGACTAGTCATCCCAAGGGCTCAAGATGGGAGGTGGCATGCAGAGTGGTTGTAATATGTCCTCTGCTGGTGACATCAGTGATACCATTGCATCCAGGTGGCTGCTGCAGGGATTTCTCCACCCTTCAAGGTTGCATTGCGGTTGTGAGGTGAATACACATCAATGTGTTAGTCTATCTCCTTCACAGGGAACAGATGAGACAAGCACTCACAGTAAGTGCTTTGACCAAGATACTGCAGCTCCCTCCCTGGTCAATGACCTTCCTGGGGAGACAAGCCTTCTTCACAGCATGATCCTAAACCAGTGTGGGGAAACGTGCTTAGGACTGCTTTGCTGTAAACTACCTGTGTCTGCTCTCCCAGTAAATGGGGACTGCTTTAACTGCTGGTTTCAAAGAAGCCTATCCTGGGCTGAAATACAAGTGTTCACAGAGAAATGTGCTTGAGCTTGGCTGAAGAGGGTCTGTGCATGGACAAGTCTGGGCAGAAAGGGACCTCTCTTTGGAGTCCTGGTACAGTGTGGCAGTGCAGTGTCTTTGCTCCTCTGCAAACAGCTGGGCTTCTCTAAGCAGAACAGAAAATAATCACATTTTCTGGGTGTCCAAAACCTCACCTGCACTCCTGATCTGTGGAAGGAACTCCCATTTCCATATGCTGGGCTTTACATTCAGATTTTTCTTTTTTGCTTATCATTAAAAGCACAGAAACTGCTGCACACAGAAACATATTCAACCTCCCAGCATCTGTGTACAGGAGGGCAGGAACCTTCTGGTATGCAGCCCCAGGCTCAAATCCTGTGCCTTTAGGAAAGCAGCAGGGAGAGAAGAGAGAGAAGATTTTTCCCCAAGTACTGAAGTTGCTTTTCACATGCATTTTTACAGTAGTAACATTACGTGTTAGCTTAGTGTATTTGAATGACTAGAAATTCAGAGAATAAAGCACTCACTGACAAAGGCACTGACCAAAGACAGGGTGAGTCAGCTGGAGCTACTACAGCTAATGCAGGAAAGTACTTTCATATTTTATTGCTATCATATGCTGGTATGGGTGTTTACGTGTGTGTGTGTGTGTATGTTTAACAGCCTGGGTGTAGAATAAAACAGATGTCATTCCCTTGACAAAAAATATTAAACATCTGACAGAAAGTGTATGGTCAGCAATTGCATTCCAGATATATATTTTCTTTGCTTTTTAATTTATTTATACAACTACACCACTCACAGCTTCATGGTCCTTTGCACTCAATGAAATAGTTTCTCTGTGGATAGGATTCACTATTTTGTCTCTATCTTATGTACTGTATGTGAGAATTGGAGAATCTAATATACAAAATACAGTGCATAACAAAAGAAATAACAACTAACAGTATGAAAAAAAAATTAGATTTATATGGCATGAACACCTCAGAGATAAAAAAAGGGACTTCATTTCTGCAAAAGGAAAATGGAGAAACAGAGAACAATAATATAAATGCTCTAGCAAAACACCATATTCCTAGGCTTGCTCTTCTGATTAATTCCTAATAAAATACATAAGCTTTTCTAGTTATTTAAATCCAGTCATAATATCAGTTGCTTTTCACTGATGAATATCCTGCATCATCAACTTGTGAATCAGGTGATGTGCAGTCAGCCAAAACACATTGGTAAGGTAAAATTATAGAGGCAATGAACCTGAGTCTGAATCTTGTCCTTATCAATGCTGATGGCAAACTTCCCTCTAACTTTAATCTAAATCTGTGTTTGTCTGTGAGGTTGGATAAATTATTATTAACTTAATACTATGCAATATAAATGTTAAAAGGGAAAAAGGAAATAACAAGGACACAAATTTTAACATGAAAACTAATCATTATATGTTACATAAACAGTAAGTTTTGTTCTCAAACTGTAAATTATCCTTGGAATTTACTCTTTTGCAGATTTCTCTAAAACTGAAGATCAAGAAAATATTACGTTTTCTTTCTGGGAATTTCCTTGTTGCATTAGAGAAAATTAAATCTGAGTTAAGATAGAAATTTGAAACTAAGCATTGACATTTTGAAATAACACTTTTGGTTAGTTTCAAAATGTTGTTTTGGAAAATGGAAATATTTTCTCAAAACTGGTGTTTTCCCAGGGGTGGATGGGACTCTAAATTAGAAAATGCAAGAAACTTTTCTCCTACACTAATTCATCTACCTGACTTTGGAATTTGAGAATGAAGCTGAAGCAGTTCTTTAAATGAAAATTGAGTGTCTATAAAGAAGAATAAACTCCAGTGTACTCTCTATCTGTATAATATTATTTCATATAATACATTTTCTGCATTTTGGAAAGCAGGATGGTAGCAGATTATACATCTGTGCAGTGTTAAGCATAAAGATATCCTGATTTCTGCCACAGCGCACACAAGAATCAAAATGAGTTTGTCCAGTTCTCCGTAAGTTTAATAAGCCAATGCATAGGGCTTTCACACATCCAGGGAGGTAGCTCAAAACACTCACTCTAGCCCACTTTTTTCCTAAATACTTCTCAAGAAAGTACTAGGAGCTTCTGCTGCTCTACAGATGTTCCAGGCTGCTGCTGCTGTAGCTGCATCACTCATGGTCTCTGGAGTCTAACTAATGTCTAACACATTTCAGCTCTTTCTCACTTCAAGACCATCACTTCCCTGCACCAAGTTTGATTTTCTGCAGATTTTCTCGAGGTGAAAAGAACTCATGCTCCAGACAAACTCAGTCCCCTTGTGCTGGATATAGAGCTGATACTAATCTTGCTAAGCTTAGGAGCTCAGCTCTAATGTCCAACACGGTAAATCGGCCTCATCCTGTCCCAGCTTCATAAATGAAGATTTGGAATTTAGCTTATATGGTGGTTCTCATCCGGAGGAGCCACTTGTTTCAGCTGGGTACACTAAGGACAGGCCTGAGATGACCAAAAGCAGCAGGACAAAGTTGGTAATGACTCTTAGCCAAAGATATGCTAAGCTTAAACTCACTGCCCCAGTCTTAGTGCTGGCAGACAGACGCTGGGATTAGCAGTGTAGTAAGGACTGTACAAGGGCTGAGATATATAGATATAGATGTAGATAAATATAGGTATATATTAAAAAGAATTAGCCCTTCACAAACTACACTGTTCTGTGTCTCACCTCTTTCTAATCTTGGCCTAGCAAAGAGATGCAGGTAGCTATCGAACTTGGCTTTCCTGCCTGCTCCAGTGTCTTGCCCACCATGCTGCAACAGGAGCCACACCAGGCTTAGCCCACAACAAAAACAAAGTGCTCTTGCTCATTCCTCTGCTCTTTATCTCCATGCCCTCTGAGTCTGAACTTGCTGACAGGAAATTACAGTCCATCTCCATATGTTACACACTGATGTGCTTTACTATCTGCTACAGCCAAGAAGCCAGCACTGATTCTCTGCTGCATGGGAGAATCTAGATTTCCCCTGACATAACATGTCAGATATTACTTCACAAGCTTTGCACTGTTAAAGCACAAAATCAAAAATCTGGACCCTATTTTGATTTTTTATTAATAGCTGTTTGATGCTGGTAACCAAGTAGAAAATAAGACTGTTATCCTGGAATACAGTGAAAAGCAAATGGAATTACCACTTGCTGCAGATACTCCAAGTTAGCTTCTCATTCTCTCTGAGAATGGAAATGGGTTGATTTTTCAGGACTTTGCTGTCATCTGTCCCTGTGAGCAAAAGCAGAGTCAGTGCAGCCACGTCTGGCAGTACAGGTGCCAGACAGAGCACTCCAGCTCACAGGGCCACCTTGGATGAGCTCAGTATAGCACCAGAACATCTTGTTTCTTCATCACTCATTCTCTTTTAGTGGTTTATTGATAACACAAACATCTGCTTGTGAAGCCAGAAGGCCTCTTGCTGTTAAGCTCTAAGTTGTACTGGATAAGGGAGATCCCAGCACTTCACAACTCCTCACTTCCTGTCCCCCCACTTCGAAGTGGGGGTGGTGTGTGTGTTTTGTTACAGTCCTCTCTCCTTGACTTGAAAAAGTGAGGTAACTCCAGGAATGTAAGTTCATACATGGATGTCTTGTTCAAAGAGGATTTTTTTGAAGTAGGGCCTTCCTGCAGAGGTAGGATAAAGGGAATTCATTTTAAACTGAGAGGATTCAGACTGGATATAAGAAGGAATTTTTTTTTGTGGTGGGGGTGGTGACACACTGGGACAGGTTGCCCAGAGAAGCTGTGGATGCCCCATCCCTGGAAACAGTCAAGGTCAGGTTGGATGGTGTTCTGAGCAGAATGGTCTAGCTGAAAATGTCCCTGCTTACAGAGAGAGATTGAACTAGATGAGCCTTAAAGTTCCCTTCCAACCCACATCATTCTGTGATTCTATGATTTTTATCAGGATAATTCTTTTAGAATATGTATTTTCTGTCTCCAATGTAAAACACCATAACACCTATATAACGTCTGGTGAGACTGCTGCAGTTATCACTGGGCTGTGAAGGGGTATGGACTGGAGACTGATTCTCCTGAATTCCTGTCCTGAAAGTGGGACTGGGGAGGAAGGAGGACTGTGAATGTTCAGAAATAATATTATTTGCTTTAAAATAATGTAAAAAATAACCAGGTGAACAAATTTCTCTTCCACAATTGCCTTTCGTTATTCAGTTCTTTAGGATTTATGCAGAACACCCATTTTTGCCTCCAGTTTAAACTAGAGCAACTGTGGTTTAAAACTAAATATTTAATTCTACACACGATCATGTAACTCCAGGACCTGATGTTTTACAATGCACAAAATGTCATCCCAAATATTTCCTTTAAAAATTGAGGGATTCAGAGCTCCTTTAGCATTCCAATAGAGTCCTGAGCTGGTCTCTTCACCTTTGACTTCCTATCTTTA
Organism: Lepidothrix coronata; assembly: GCF_001604755.1. Classification (NCBI taxonomy): domain Eukaryota; kingdom Metazoa; phylum Chordata; class Aves; order Passeriformes; family Pipridae; genus Lepidothrix; species Lepidothrix coronata. The sequence goes on from NW_016690284.1 coordinate 1,268,641, forward strand.
TGATTCTCCCTAGACTTGTTTCATATCTCTGACCTTACATACCCTGCACACTTACATGCTTGGTTCCAGTCCTTTCCCCATTGGAATTTGCTCTTCACTAATCCTACTCTCTGGTACTCACTATCTCTGTCTATCAAGACACATCTTCTTTTTGAGTATGCCTCTCAAATCCCCCTGTTTGTCATTATGCTAAACCTGTTTTGGGACTGTATCCGTGTACTTTCATCTTTGACTTGCAAACAAAGTGGATTTTATCCTCTCTTTTATTTTCTTTTCTCTTTTCTTTTATCCTCTGTTTACCTATTTATGGCAAGGCTGCACTAAACATTCTAGCACTTCTCTCTGACAAAGCATTTTCTGGCTCTTTGTGATAAAGCCATATTATGATGTTGTGGATGCTGGTACCACTTTTTTGCATGCAATGTCCACTATTATTCTTTTGTTGTTCTGCCTTTCTCTTAGTAATTTATGTTGGGTATGCCATTGCCTTGATTATGCATTCACTGCATTTACATACACAGTTTAGGAAACTGCACAATATTAGTCTTGCTTTGGAATGATGGCTCTTCTCTTTAATACATTGACTTGTTGAAATGAAGATCCTGTCATTCGTTCACTAGAAGGTAACTGTTCCATTTCTCTACCAACTGGAAATATATCCATTTTATCAAAGAGTAGTTACTGAGCTACACAGACTTCCAAGGGAAGAAATGGAGAGCTGGATCATTTTGATGAGGTCATAGACCTAATACCCTACAAGGATGGCAAAATTTGCAGGACTCAATGTCTAGTCTAAGTCATTGTTCTCCTTTTTTTCTAGGGGGACAGGGAGGAACAATAAAGTCACTGCTGGTATAGAGCCCTTTCTCCATAGTACTTCATCTAGTTCAAAGGGGAGAAGTTTAGCTGTGCTATCCCATCTCTGCCCACCTTTTCTCTGTCCAGTTGCATAGGAGTAATAGCAACCATTGAAGGAGTAGTTTTATACCTCAGACTGGGCTGCTGAGCTGCAGCGTGAAGGTCAGGTAGGACAGGACCAGCTGTACCTACCAGATAGAGCCAGGCTGGGAGGGAGGGGGAGAACTATAATCTCCCCTTTAGTTTATACTCAGAGAGGAGTGAGTGGAAGGTTCCTTTATTCACAAGAACTGTTCTTGAAAAGAAATGTTCCAATTGCCTGCAGCATCCTTCAATTTTGCTTATTATCCATGTGCATTTTCCCTTTTTTGTGCTAGTTGTTTCATGGAGTTTTTTTCTCCTGAGTTTTCCAGCCTTTGGATCCTCTCTAACATCTTCCAAGGTAAAACCTCACTCTAGAATTATAGCTGAAAAAGACTTTTAAGATCATTAAGTCCAACCATCAGCCTAGCACCACCACCATGTGCACCATTAACCATGTCCTCAAATGCATATTCTCACGTTTTTTGAAGACTTCCAGGGATAGTAACTCCACCACCTTCCTGAGTAGCCTGTACCGATGTACAGGGAGACTATCACTGCCCTGGTCCTGCTGGTCACACTATTTCTGACACAAACCGGGATGCCATTGGCCTTCTTAGCCACCTGGGCACACACTGCCTCATGTTCAGCTGGTTGATGACCAGCACCCCCACGTCCTTTTCCATAGGGCAGCTTTCCAACCCTTCTACCCCCAGCCTGTAGCACTTCCTGGGGTTGTTGCGACCCAAGTGCAGGACTCGGCACTTTGCCTTATTGAACCTCATTCAACTGGCCTTGGCCCATGGACCCAGCCTGTCCAAATCCCCAGCCTGTCCAGATCCCAACTGATCCATCAAATCTAAAATAAGAGAGCAGTCCTTTAGGGCTGGACTGTGAATTTCCAATCTAAGCTGAGATGAACAGGAGGAGCAGCACAACCTCAGGTAGAGGACAAAGTGTAGGCTTTAGCCTTAGTTCTTGCCCCCTCACTTTTTCTGAAGAAGCTTGTATCTCTAGCCTACATAATTGCAACCCCCCTCCCCTGCCCTTTTATCATCAGCCACCGACAGTGGCTGGTTTCCACAGGAATGGGAGGAACTTATTTATCCCCACTGCTGCCCATTTCTTAAGTCACCACTTTTCTTCTCGTGGTATGGGGAGAATGAAGGTCTTTTTATTTCCTTCACCCAGCAAATTGGAGCAGTATCAATTTTGTTCTCAAGACAGCATGTCACACCAGCAAACAAATAAATAAACGCCAATGATTCCCTACAGCTTTGACAAGCCTGCACTTTAGTGTTTGATTTCTGAGACTCACACTGTAGCTAATTGAAAAGGTCTGTTTACATTTTTTTTCTAAGAGCTCTGTATGACATTCAAACTATCTCGTGCACATAGAACATGGGCAGGGAACTTAAATCCTTACAACGTGGCTAGGTATTCGTAAGGGTTTAAAGGGAAATAGTCTCTGAGCACAAGGCCCCTGTGCTCTCATTCATATGAAGAAAATTAGGCAATTTTTTTACCACCTAGAAAAATTTTTTCTTTTTTTTTTTTTCCTAGAGTTCATGAACAATGGGTTTGCAAATAGCAAGAGAAGTGTTTACAGCATGTGATTATAACCAGCAGCAGAGCATGTCTGGATGGTTTGTCACAGCCATAATGACACCAAGTCTATTGCACTCAGAGGTGACAGAAATGCCAGTTGGGTTCAGACACCTGTGCTGCCACAACTGCTTCAAAGTTAAGGACCAATTGCAAAACACTTTACTATTATGTAGGTGTGTTTGTGTGCAAGCTGTGGCTTTTTTGGTGTGGGTTCTGGGCTCTGGGAGTAAGTGGTGCTGCAGTGCAGCAGTGTGCCACAGCCTGAAAGCCAGAGCATCCTGGGGAGATCAGAGGCAGAGCACTGCAGACATCCTCTTCCTGCTGTGCCTTTCTGGTGGTGCTGGACAGAGAAAATAGTAGTTATTTAAGAATTAAAGTCTGCATAAAGTTAGCATCAGATTAATAGTTAGAGGAAAGGTTACAGTATTGGCTTTCAGCTGTACATAGTAATGCAATACCTTTCAAAACGAACATGAAACTGTTTTAGGCTCTTAATTGCATGACATATGGGCCTCACAAAATAGACTTGGTTAATTGAGGTCTTGATGAACTGATGGGCTACAGAAAACAGAAATATATAAAGTTTATTGATCAGGCTAGAAGAGTGAGCCTGGAATAACTGCCATTTTACTGCATGTAAAGAAAACAATATTAGATAGATCCAAGTGGCTCTCTTAAAAGAAAATATCATGGCTTACTTTTGGGATTGGTTCAGGAATAGAAATAAATCAAAGAAAAATTAATCCAGGGAAGATATAGAAAAGTATTCTTTAGGAAAGAGATCTAAATATGACACCAACAAGGCAGCATTCATTATATTTTCAGTTGGCTTAATCCAAGAAGCAGCATGATGTCTCACAGATACGATACAATGGATGCAAGCTTCTATTATTCCTGTTAACAAAGTGCATCTGGAAGCCCTTAAAGATCTGAGAAGTTTTTATGGGCATCAGTTTGTTCTTTATTTAATTCTTTTGAAAATATTTTTTTTCCTTGAAGGTGGCCAAAAGGAGAACAAACACACATATCTTCACTATGTAAAACAGAAAGTAAAAACATTCTGTGATGTTAAATATAGTATTAGAATACTTTTAATTAATAGGAAGACTCAACCGCCACTGCCTTCCTCCTGGATGAGTGAGAAAAGGAAACCCTTAAAGACTTTGAGGGAGTGTTTGGAAAACACAAGCTACACCAACACTGGGACTCTCTCTACTCCCCACACTGCTGCAAGGTAATTTGCTGGGGCCAGACCTTTGGTCACTGTAGGAGACAGTGTTTTTCTAAAGCTGATGAAGTCTCCTAGGAGCTGTCCCGACTTAAACCTACAGAGGATCTGACCTAATATATTACAAAAGATAATATGGTTGATGTAAAGAGGGCATACATTTATATCCTTATTGGCCATCTGTCTGTTTGGCAGCAGCAATGTTGACCTCAGAAAACGTGGCTGCAAAGCAAAGGAGACATTGGTGGCATTTGTTGCTATGGCAGTTCCAGATGAAGGCATGAGCTTAGTGCTACATAACAAAAAAGTACTCAAGTGTCTCCTCTTAATAATATCCTTGGATTTCCTGCATCCAATGGCTATGAGATTTGATTCTTTTATATGGAAAAAATAAAATTAATGTGTAATACTTAGTAACTAGAATATGGAAAAATAGCCCAGTTCATTCCACTTCATCTATAGTTATGCATATGCCCATTATCACTGCTCTGTCTTGAGCCTGATTCTGAACTGAAACATGGCAGCATAAATCCAGAATAGCTCCACTGATATGAGTAGAGATGGATAGGCTACTCTGAGTATAAGCTCTTGTATTTTTACTTTCAAACTGTGTAAAGATCAGTATTTACTTCCTTCTAAAAAGAAAGTATTTTTTCAAATTTTTGATAGTATTCATTGCTTACTAGGATATAAACAAGAAATTGACAGCTATTCAATGTAGTTAGAGCAACCATTTTTCTGGATTTTCTTGTTCTGTCTGGAAATTTTGTCTGGACAGAATTTAAGAACTTTTGGACATATTTTAGGATCCCTGGGTATCAGGCCTAATGAAGCAGCAGGTCTGATGACACACATTAAGTATCCACATCCCACCTAGCACAGAGGCTTTTTATACTAGTAGAGCAAGTACTACACCATGCACACATGGATGTGTTTCTGAAAGGAAAAACTTTAGTACAGCAGTACTAATGAAATTATAATATTACAGAGTACTTTAATTCAAAACAATTTTAAAAAGATGTGGCATATAGTAAACCACTGTCTTAAAAATGTGAAGTTCTCAATTCTTCTAGTATAGAAGCTGCTTTTTTTAATTAAGCTTATCATTTTATTTTTCCCTTTAGCTCCTTATTTTCAATATTACAGCTTATTTAGTTGAGCCTTAGCTTTACCTTCCTTGCTACAACATATCTGTGCAGATATTAAGACTATACAGAGGATCCTATTAATCTGCATCATGTGCATGTGAAGAACTAAGACAGTCTCTAGGGGGCTGGGTCAATAGCTTCCTCTCTCTTGTCTTGGTAAACCAAAGCATAACTTGTCACTTCTTCACTTTTTATTAGAAAGTAAATTTGATGGGTTCTTGTGGTGTCCAGAGGAGATTTACGGACTCACTAAGACTACGTAAGAGTTTTTTTGGTTGCTGTATTCAAAGCAGTGTAGCTTGGAGACTTTCATGCTTTTTGGAAGCTGGATACAAAATCCTACATATGTGCATAAACCAAAATATGAAGAGAAGTTTACCAACTACAGCAGGTGCCCTTTCTGCCTTGAACTGCAGTAGAAACCGAGTGGTTGCAGCTTCATGTGGCCTCATCCACAGGGGTGTTAAGCATTATGCCTGAACACCTCAACAGTCACCTCACAAATGCGAAATCCTCTAAAGTCACTAAAAGATTTTCTGTTAGCTTTACCAGCTTTGGTTCCAGTCCAGTAAGGCAATTGCACTAATAAGCTTTGCAGAACTATGTGCTCTAAATAACAAAGTGTTTTATTTATATTAGATCAACAGTAACAAATGTTAATCAGATAAGTGAAGAACTCATATTCAAATTACAAGCTGAATATACCTTTTCGTTCACTTTCTCTGAGAGAAAATAAATTGGTACATCCATGGCGAGGGGACAGCTGGCCAAGTTCACACATAACTTTAAGTCCAAAAACACTGCCTCACAGTGACTTCATCCCTGCAGTTGGGCTGCCATTGATCTCAGCAGTAGGTAACAGAGAAGCAAAGGGCAATTGGTCAGCATTGAAACCAGGGAGGTAATTTTAGGAAAACAAGCTTAAGAGGGAAGGGGGACAAGAGCATGCTGTCCTACACCCCACCCATCCTGCAAGATGACATGACTGCTGAGTGGAAATGCAAGTCAAAACTGCCTTGGCATTAGACAACTGCTGGAAAACATCTGGCCTTGAATTTCAAAGTCAAAGGAAACTGAGACACATGAACAGGCCAGGAGGCAACATAACTGACCAACACCTGAGGTAGCTTTAAATAGACTGCTGTGGATATCACACATGATGTGAGCCTACAGCTGCCCTGCACAGAAACCATTGAGCACCTTTAGAGTTATGAATACATAAATGGAACGGAATGGTACCCTCAGCTTCAGAAACAGCATTACTGATCAGCACCATTTTCCTTGTACTGTCTTGCAACTTGCCAAGACATTTGAGACCTGATGTATGAATCCACAACATAGTCATTATGAATTCAAGAAAAGCTGGATGATGATTCCTGGTCCATACTATCTGCTGCTCTATGACTACTCAAAAGTTCATTTGGTCTTGTGTTCTTGGGGAAACAAAGAATCTCCCAACTCCCTTATATTCACTTTCTGGACAGTTCCTGTGCCAGTGACTGCTGCCAAACAATCATCCTTAGTAGTCACAGATGAACTTGTCTCTCAAGAATTTGATAGAACCTAGACATGGCGCTATGGGTGAAACAAAAGGAAATTTCTGTATTGTTCAAAACACCATTCAGCCCAAAAAAATAAGAATCACAGTTTCATGATAAAATGACTACCTCACTAACCCAATAATTTTGTATTTCTATAAGCAGGAGGCTTTTCTGATGATAAGAAAGAGGTAAGATCATATTGAGTTAGGCTTATGAAATAAATAACACATCTTCCTTGTGTTTTCTTGGTCAAAAAATCAAAAGGTTAAAGATTTCACAACTTATTCACCATGTAATCCTATCCTAGTGCTGTCAGAGCCTTTACGGTTCATTGGTTGGATCTTGCTACCAGCTATTTTTAAATAAGTATTATTACTCTATTAGGGCAAGTATTAAAAACAGTTTTTATAGATCTTTTAAAAATTTTTGATTTTCAAAAGCTTCTTACAGGCTTATTAAGCTACAAGACAGCTGAAATTAACTATACAGTATTCCCTCTCTGTTTTAAGACAGTGAACTAATCTGTGGCAAGTGAAATTTTCAGTGATTTTTGGAAAGAGAAATAGCAGGAACATCTTAGATGAATTGATGCACAAAATTAGTTGGAAACCTCTTACCTTTCACATTCATGCAAATTGGGAGACCATGTGATACCTACAAGTGGGTTTTTTAATGTCAAGTCCCAGAGGTGAACTGGTATGTAATGTTGTATCCAGCGTGATGTGTTCAAAACCTCAGACTTCAGGAAAAGGACTGGGCTCCTACAAGGTACGTGGTGCTCATTCAGCAGTTTTCTTCTTGATCCTCTGAATTGGAAAGAAAAATTCAACTTCTTAAGACTTCTGCTTTTTCCTCCAGTGGTTATATTTTCCTATGGAAAGAGTGGAAGGGACTGACTGAGTGAAAGTGAATTAGCAGTTCTCGTAGTCTTCCACTTCTTCAATGGCCTTCCCAGAAATTTCATTTTTTCTGCAAATCCCTCCTTTACTGCTCTTCCCTGCAGGCAAGGAGGGTGGTGAAATTCACTGATTTCCAGTGAATCAGGAAATTCACTGGAGCACAATGAATAGGTATTAGTGAGCAAAATAAATGAAGCTGCATATGATTGCCCTCCCTATCCCTTGCCTCGCAGGAGTGTTATCAGCATAAAGGTGAAATGATAAAATTGGAGCAATATTCACCCCTTCTCTTGCAAAGATTAATAAGAATCATATTCCTTCTGCACACAGAGCAGAAACAGACAATAGTGCAATTGCCTCTACTGTATGGGTACTCCTTTCAACAGAATGAGAACTAGGAGCAAATTTGAAAAAGCCACGAATTGCATTATTTCTCACATGGGGTTTCCACAGAATTCATCCCCTCTCCCCCTTATTCACTGTAAATAAACTATAAAAGTCCAAAGATGCATGGAGTCCACTGTAAAATCTGAATGGTTCTTTGTGATCCATATCTTCTTTCCTCATTCTTTTCTCAATAACTTGGATGAAGGTACAGAGGTCTCCTCAGCAAGTTTGCTGACAAAATCAAGCTGGGAGGAGCGGTTGATACCCCAGAGGGCTGTGCAGCTCTTCTGAAGGACCTCAACAGGTTGGAGATGCGGGCAAAGAACCCTCTGAAATTCAACATGGGCAAATGCAGGGTCCTGCACCTAGGAAGGAATAACCCTGGGCACTGACACGGTGGGAGCCAACAGCAGCTCTGCAGAGAAGGACCTGGGACAAACTGCCCATGAGCCAGCAGTGTGTCCTTGTGGCCAAGGCGGCCAATGGTATCCTGGGGAGCATTAGGAAGATCTTTGCCAGCAGGTCGAGGGAGGTGATCCTGCCCCTCTGCTCAGGCCTGATGAGGCCTCACGTGGAGTCTGTGCTCAGTTCTGGGCTCAGCACAAGAGGCACAGAGCTACTGGAGCAGGTCCAGCAGAAGGAAAGAAAGATGATTACGGGACTTGAGTATCTCTCTTGCGAGGAGAGGCTGAGAGAGTTTGTTCTGTTCAGCCTCAAGAAGAGATGACTGAGAGGGCACATCATCAATGTATATAAAGTATCTGAAGAAAAGGTGCCAAAAGGATGGAACCAGACTCTTCTTGGTGGTGCCAAGCAATAGACAAGCGGCAACGGGCAGAAATTGATGCACAGGAAATTCCATCTGAACATAAGGAAGAACTTTACTGTGGGGTGACCAAGCACTGGAACAGCTTGCCCGGAGGGGCTGTGGAGTCTCCCACACAGGTGATGTTGAAGAACCATCTAGATGCAATTCTGTACAATGTGCTCTAGGATGGCCCCACTTGAGCAGGGAAGTTGGACTGTTGGACTTGATGACCCGCTGTGGTCCCTTCCAACCTTACCCATTCTGTGATTCTTTGATTCTGAAGTCCTGATTAGGAATCTGAGGGAACTACCCCAAGAAATTATATCATAATATATATATCTATATAAAATCATAAGCAGGAGCTACGTACCAGGCTGTGAAGTTTACAGATGGAAGGGTGGGAAGATGATACATATTATACTAAGTAGAAAAACAATGAAAGACAATCTTTGAAGTCACATTTTTTGAGAGCAGCAGGAGGACTGAAATGGGAAAACAAATATAACAATGGTGCCCTGAAGTCCTCACAGCATTGTGGATCATTCATTTTTCTTTATATTATTATCATAAACAGAAAAGACAGAAGAAAAGAAACCTATATATAATTTTCCCAACACTTCCTACATGTACAAATAAATATGTAATATTTGCTGCAAGTAAACTTTACAAGTGTCTAAAGCAACACTTAGGTTTTTAAAAAAGCTCATTTCTTCCTTCTGCTGCTCTTCGCCACATTTAATAGAGGTCCAAGAGAAGAACGTGCTCTTTTAAATCACCAGAAATAAAACTGGAAATTATTGACCTATCTGAGATGAAATGGTGAGAGAGACGTATAGATTCTTAGGTGAGAATTTTTTGGAATTTTTGTCTTTGTGCTTCTGCTGTTTCTTTGTAAGCTGAATTACGAACAATATGAAGAACTCTCTGAGTTCAAAACAATGCTTTTTCCACTTTACCAAAACACAGACAAAGAAGATAAAAGGAGAGGGTATTAAAAACTGAAACCTACAAATCCACAAACAAATCTGACAGAATAACTCAACAGCTTTCTCATAAACTACAAGAGTAAGGTTTGGCTCTTAAAAGCTACCACTCATGTTGCTAGCCCTATTTCCAAGTGGCTCCTTGTGCTTACAAATCTTCCCATCTCGAAGTTGAATTTACTCAGATGGAGCAATCTTTGGAGCTTGCCTTGGACGTTTGTAGAACACTGGCACCCTAATCTGTGGCCAAAGGGCTGTCAAATTATTTGCTATACAAGTAAGAAAAAGTACTATTTACAAAAATAAGCTTCCAGGATTAAATTTTGGATTTGAACATATAGACTACAACATTCATTTTGGAGTGTTTGCACAAATGAATGATTGTGCTCACTGCTAATCACATTTATTTTAAATTTTAAACAAAGTAATAAAGTTGGCCCACAAATAGAACATCAAATGTTTATTCAGTATAATCCTATTGTTTTAACACTAGTTAAATATGACATATACATGTACATATATACAGTTCTGCATACTAGTTCTTAATTGTAAATATACTGCAAAGTGTCATTCTGTGAGTAATAAAAACGTATAATGTTAGGAAAAAGCACTTTATAATATGATAAATACTAAAGCGGCATAAATGAAAATTAGTGAGAGCAAAAGAGTGAGACAACAATGAGGAATGTAATGGTCAATACAGGCCAGGTGACTGCAGGGCTATGGCTACTATTTTTCTGGTTGCTCATCATCCTCCCATTCCCACTTTTGTTCTCAGCATTTACTTTCTGCATGGCCAAAAATTTTAAGCACAACAAGGATTTCCATGCTATTTCTTTGTCTCTGTGTGTAGAATTACTAGTCTTCATTGGAGTTTGTAAGTCCTGATAGAATACAAGGAACCAGTGACTTGTAATTAATAAAACTAGTCTGAAATGAAATAGAAAGCAAAGAGATGGAGGAACTGAAAACCAGACTGGAATACAGCAGGAAGCAGGAAGGGTAGGAAGCAGAGCTGACAGCATAAAGAAAGAAGGTTGTAAAGACTCTCTCATGCAGATCTGGTCGGTAGAGGTCCTTTTTTGTAGCACAGTTATCACCTGCAGATGCTCATGTGTGTGGTCTTTCTGGCTATGCTACAGCCAATCCATGTGGGAGCAATGGTGGACAGAAAGAATCTGAGGCCTTGGAAAGTGTGATGGACTTCAAACTGTCAGTTTGGGGAATAAATATATGGAAAATATTTATTTACGTGACAAGAGAAAATTGATGCTGTGTTGTTTGGTTTTGTTTTTTCAGCATTTAATATGTGTAAATTGGTAGTATGTCTCTGATGTACAGTTGTTTCCGTATTAAAATATGAGTAAATGGCAGGCAGATATTGTTTTGGGTTTCTTCCCCAAAATGAATTAAATCAAGGCTCCATAGACTCTCTGATGAAAATCAGAGAGACAGCAAGAGCCCTGAAGGCTCAGTTCAGACCCAGATCCAAAATAAGTAGAAGGTCTAAGAATCTAAGAACCTAATAGGATAAACTCATCCCTTCACTGTTTAAAGGTAGTTTAAATTTACATTAATCTTTATATATCTTCTAATAATATAGTAGGGAATAAACCCTACAAACTCTGCGGGGAACCTGGAGTGTCCATGACTGTTACTCCCTGAGTTTGTTGGGCAGCCTGAACTTACTTCCTGACCTGTTCAGATGCATGCTGGCTTGGGGTATCAGAAACAGGTCTATCCAAAATACTCAGTTAAGCCAGAGGAAATCAGTGTATTCCGAAGAGTTATGGCTTTAGGTGAAATATTGCATATTGTCATACACATTCCATGCATATCTATGGCATTTTGTAAGTGATAAATGAAATACGAATTGTAAACAACTATTAAATTGTCAGGTAATTAGTTATTTGGTTTGGGTTTTTTTTACCCGTTAGACAACTATTTATAATAATGATTAGCAGAAGCAACAAATATATACATTCATGAAACATCACTGCTCTCTGATTAAATTATAATAAGATACCATGATTTGTTTGTTATTTCTGTAAAATTAAACTGACCCACTAAATTAAAGTTTGCTGATTTTAAATGATATTACATTTGTGACGTTTGTATTTGAAAACCAGTGAGTAATCATCCTTCTATTTTCCAAAAATTTATGAAGTTACTAAAGCCAATAAAAAGATCCTCACTTCTATATAATTCAATCTATCACATGTATAGATCGGTATAATTTGTAGTCAATATCTTATGTTGGAATTAATACCAGTATGGTAAAATAGGTAGAATGACCTTGGCATACTAAAAGGACATTAGTAGGCCAAGAGTTTGTGCTCTTCCTTTGAGAGGAACCTATAAAAAAATTCCCAACAAAAATCTATAGTGGATCATGGACAAACTAACACAAAGCCACATATTCAGAATTTGTCTTTTAAAAATGCTAGATTATTAAAAAAAATAAAAAAGAGGGAGAACAACAAAATTTTTGAGTCTTCAGTCAAAAAAAAAATCCATTCTTCATAATTATGAAAATGTACACATTCTTAATGTCTTAAACTGCCCCCACCACTGTCATCATCAAAAGTACTATAAAGGTGTAAAATATTCCATTTCAACATAGATGTCTCCATTTTTATAATGCTACCTCTAAAGACTTCTTCACTGGTTTTCTTTTAATTCTATTCTGAACTAAATGTGTCCACATGTGGAGCAACTCTGGAAAATGTTATAAATCTACATGCCTCTTTCAAGTGAAGACAAGCCCTAAGGCAAAGACATGGCTTCTTTGCCCCCATGAATCACAGTGGAAAAGCCTGTTAACCTCACTGGCCAGACTCCTACACTCTCCAGTCTCTCCATGTGCTCACTTAACTGCCCACAAAGAAAGGTTTCCCTGTGTTTACTAAATACTTTTAGGGTAAACATCCTGTTTTAGGTCCTTCCACAGCAAACTCCTTGCTCAGTAATTTATTGTAAAATCAAGTGTTGAAAATAAGTGTAGGGATCTATTTCTAACTATGAATGACTAACAGTCTAGATATCTGCTTTGTTTCTTGGAGCGTCCTCACATGCTAACATTGAAATTTACCCCAAAAATGAAGTCCTGTTACACTGGACCTCCAAAACCTGAAATGGAGACTGTGGCCATGCTTGAGCATTTGGTGTTTTACATTTATATCTATTTTTATCCTTTCAAAGAAAATGGGTGGCTCTTGATTTCAGCACTTGCAAATCCCAGTTGCAAGCTGAATCAAGTCAAACCTTCAGGATGGAGCTTTTAGAGGGGTATGCAGAATTATGAGACAATGTTTCTCCTGCCCTCCCAGGACGTCATTCCTTGCATTCCTATTGCTGTATGCACATGTGTTGCCTCTTAGAGAAGAGATATGAGGGAAAAATTCTGTGCTCTGCATTGTATCCTGTTGCTTTCCAGAGTAAGAAACTGTGGACTGGAGTCTGACTCCCTCCTATTGCTACAGAATGAGAGAAAGGATGGAACGTTTGACCTGAACACAGGTCAACAATCTCCAAATTTGTATGCTGCCTTAGTTAACATCTTCCTTGATGGAGCATAGTTAGCAGATAATGATGGGAAACTGTCTCCACCACCACTAGACTCCTAAAGTCATGGATTTTCAAAAATTTTTGTCTCAATCCTTATCAACTACTATTTACAACCACCAGTGAACCAGGCACGTGACAGATAGTTTACACATCTCTGTATTCTCAAAGTCAGAAAAAAATCTCATCACTAGCATAGAGATGACTTCAGGGCTGAATCCAATCACAGACCACTGCTTAAGCCAAATAAGTTTCAGGTGAGGATGAGGAGAAAAACTGGATGAACATGCAGCCATGGTGTGTCATTACCAACTGTGCTTCTCTAGCTCGGCAAGTCCTTCATGATAAAGGTAATTTTTTCATCTGTAAAAGGATGGTGTGTCTCACAAGCTGGTCTGAGACTGGCACATGAATCCCTCTAAAACTCAGCACTGTCAGAAGTATGTTAGTTAAAAACTTCACTCATCTTGCCATCTCCCAGATCAATGAATGGTAAGGCATACATTTATCTTTTAAACATAATTCTAAGTTTTAATTCTAGATCCTCCACTAAAATGCTTCTCCCTCTGGAGAGAGGCTGCAATAACAAATGCGGGCCAAGCATTATTAATTTTAATCAGTATACTTCTGGAAGACAACAGGGACTATGCCAATGAGGAGAGTGTAAAAATCTTACCAGTGAGAAAGCCACTGGGATTTATGCTGTTATTTAGAGGGAATTGAATGGGCTTATGGGGGATTGCTGTTGTTGTTAGGATTTTCAAGAAGAGCACCTCTCCATACATCCAGAACTGAATATCCCTCTCCACCATAGCAAAAGGCAAGTTTCCAATTTGCATGGCTGCAGAGATAATCTCCCAAAACTGTAATGAAAATTACAAAATCTATCTGAATCTTATAGTTGCTGGAAACTCAGTGGTGTAAACTTTGGTGATCCAATCGGTTTGGCCTCAATATGCCCAACTTAATCAGAGAGTACTTTTAGTAGACAGGCATATGTGAGAAGACAAACTACAGTGGCCAACATGAGTACTGCCAGAAAAGAAAGTCAGAGGAAAGAATATAGAAATAGGGGTGTGAAAAAAGGAAGAGATCAAGAAGAAAAGCAAAAATAGTAATGCATTTGATGACAGCACACTGTACAAACAACAATGGCTTGGAGGACATATAAGGGTGAGTCTTTGCTTTTCTCCACCCCTGGCTGTGATCTGTCTGCCATTTTTACTGGCGAGTGAGCAGTCCCATGTGACTTCTGGCCACATATGGAATCCAAAGTTCATTCTCTTCCCTGTGAACTGCAGTTTCACATCACACCACAGTTCCTGACTCTGCCAGGAATTCCTGCCATGAGTCCTGCACTTTTCCCATACCTACTGCAATTCCTCCTCTCTGCAAAGGCAGATTGATAAGGGTGTGAGAGAGACACACCACTGGCATCCCAATCACGCTAAAAAACACTACTCCTCACTTTAATTCCTGCAGCCTCAAGCATACTCTCCTGGCAGTGATCACTCTGAAACTTGCATTCTGCCCTTTCTAAGAGGACCAGGTGTCTGCCTCCTTTCCTTGTCCCTGAGGTAAGCAAGGGCTGTCCTCTCAGCTGTTTCCTGTGAGGACTTTGATTCTCTTCAACTTTGTCGTGAGGTATGTACAGTACTTTTACAGGTAGGGGCTCCAACTCCCTTCCTATGATCTTCTGTCCGAAAGGACTTCATCATAATTTCCTTGTCTCCTCTCATACCCTGAAAGGGTACAGATTTCCTTATTTTCCTATTGTTCCCACAGAGAGACAGCTTTTCTTCTGATGTCTTCCTGGTTTTTCTCCACATGTCATAAAATTACAGCCTGGAACTCATTGAACGGAGTATCAGTGTTATGAATTCAAAAAGAGACTGTATAAACATACATAATTTATATGGACATCAAACCCACTGAAAGTTATCAAAGTAAACAGCAATATAAACAGATGAAGATGATTTCCAACCCAAAGCCCACACAAACCCTCAGGACATAACAACTCTGGTGTTTCAGGGTTTATAACTAACCAAGCTTAGGATGAGACCTGAAGCAGAGGGCAGATAATCTCATGTGTGCTGGTATTAAGTTTCTGGTACTTGCCTCTGTCTGTTAAATTTCAAAGATGGGATACTAGACCAAATGGATTTGGTCTCTTGTCCCACCGATGCTATATTGTTTTGAAGGGATGTTTTGGTCTTCTTGCTTATCTCTGCTTTTTTGTGGGATCTTCAAACCCCAGAGCTTCCCCTTGTCTTGCTCCCCCCAGCTCTCCCCATACCTTCTAATCTCCACAGGAGTTTCTATATTAGTCTGAGTGGCTGGATAGGTCTCAGCCTCCATCTGGGGGGATTAAACCTAATTTATCCTCTTAATTCAGCAACAACTTCCTCGCCAAATCCTCTTCCTAGCTTCGCCTTTGCCCCAGAACTTGGCTAGTACTTCAGGGTCGTACCTCCGAGGAAAAAAAAAAAAAAGGAAGAACCCCATGTCAATATCGATGCTCCCTGGGGAGGGAAGCAGCCGAGCTGGGGTCTCGCAGGGCGGGACGGGCCGAGGACATCTCCCGGGAAGGGGGAGGGCAAGAGTCCCCGCTGAGGAAGGGTTGACACCCCGCCCCACGGCACCTAGGGGTGGGTCCTGACTGTCCACCTCCGCGGGCAGGGCTGGCCAGGCGAGGGGTCCCGGCGGCACGGGGGTCTCCCGGCAGAGGACGCCCCGACCCCTCCATCGGGGCTGGGCCGGGCGGCGCCACGCGGGGGAGGTGCCGCGCCGTGCCCCGCGCCGGGCGGCCGTAATCCCATCAAAGGGCCGGACCCAGCCTCCTCCCCCCTTCCATTTCCGTCCGTCCCCGTCCCTGTCCGGCGCAAGTACCAGCCCTGCGATCCGCTCCGCTCCAGCCCGGCTCCCCGCCCGGTCGCCGCCCGCAGGGGACGCGCGGCGGCGGCGGCGCCCCTCGCCCGCGGCCACCGGCCCCCAGCGCCCCGCTCGGGCGGGGGGACGCGGCGCACATGGAGAGGCCGGGCGGCTGTCACCGCTGCTGCCACCGCCGCTGCCTCGCCCTGCTGCTGCTCCTGGCTTCGTGCATTGGGTGCGCGGCCGCGCCGCGCAGGAACATCCCCCGCCGACAAGGTAGGGCGGGCGGCAGCGCTGGACGGAGGGTGCCCGCCCCGCACCGACAAAGTGCCGGGTCCCGTTAGCACAGGGGCTGCCCCTGGCCGGGGACAGGGGGCCGGGAGGGTGACGGTGTCGGGGCAGTGCCTCGGGTCGGGCCGCCGGGCTCCGTCTGTGGGAGCGCGTCCGTGAGTGGGTGCCTGGCGGGGCGTCCACTGCTCCTCGCCCTGCCCCGTGAGCCCCTGCTGTGCCCACTCACGGAGAGGAGAGGATGCCCAAAGGTAGTGGCAGGGAGTGTGCCACCGGGAGTCGTGAAGTTGCGGAATCGGTGTACGATCCGTTTCTTCTGGCATCTTGCACCCAGTGCCGGTGGGTTCGGTCGAGTTACAGACCAGGACCAGACTGAGGCTACTGCGGAAGGAGTTTTTCCCTGGATCCCGTAACCTGCGGTGCTGCGTGGGCAGAGTTAGGATCCAGGTGAACGTCTGAGCCGGTGAACGTCCGAGGTGATCTGTCGGCAAGGCTGTGCTGTGGCTTTGACATGTATGTGTGTGGCAAGCGAGTAACATAAGACATGGAGTAGTAAACGTGAAAGGAAAATTACTAGAAAGCAATTATTTTGTCCAAATATGTAGTTATTCTGTACCAAGCATGATGTGGTCCTGATCCTGCTTCTGTCTGAGCGTTACCCGTGTCCTGCGGGAGGATTCTCACGACTGTCGGGGCGGTTTGTGCTTTGATTGAGGAGGTTGTTCGTGGTCCTTAGTGGCTGAAAGTTAAAACTTGGAGTCTGAGCAACTTTTACAGCCCTTTTACAGTCTGCAGTGTATGAAACACTGAGGTAAAATGTAAACAGTGAGATGGGACACAGTGCATGGGGAAGTTTGACGTTCTGCATGCTTTAAAAATCGTGGTGCTAAGAGAAGATAACTATGTTCAAGACTGTGGAGTCTTTGAGGCCACCTGTGACTTTTATCACTGAGTACACTGGGATTGGTTCAATTGAAAATATAGTAAGTTTAGTAAATTCTACCTCAGCTCACAAAGTGCTTGTAGCTTCAGATCCTTTTTGTCTTTATTCCACAGTGTTTAAAGATTTGCATTGCTGGTTTTTAGAGTCGTTATTGTGCGTTCTCTTGCTTCTGAGAGAAAAAAACCAAATGACTGTACAGTTGGAATCTTAATACTTAAATACAGCCTGAGCTTAAAACCCTGACTGGACAGATGGCTAATTTTACTGGTCTGACCTTGTCTCTTAGGGATCTAGTCCCATGATCCTTGCTTGGCATAATAGCTACCATTAAGTACTTGAGGAAATTAGGCAGACAATCGTTGTGAATGATATGATTAGTAGCTTGTGTTAAAAAAACTGGATATGTGGAGTTGTGGATGGAAAGTTATAAATATTTTTAAATATTCCTCTGCTGTAGCATACTGATGTATTTGTTTCCCCTAGTTACAGCAGAATGACAGACCTGGGGAAAATGAATTTCAGTGCATTAAAACAGTTTAAAGCTTGGAAACTAATTGTAGCATTGTGAGGGAGACGAATTAGTATGCTAATATTGTGTTTACTTTTGTTAGTACACATTTTGTGTTCACTTTTTATAACATATTTCAGGTTCACTGACTGATTCAATCATTCAATTTTTACTTCTTTTGCTGTATAAGAGGTAATGAGTTTTATTTGGAACAATTTTTTCCACAATTTGTGCAAACATTTGAATATCCACTTGTAGCAAGATTTGAAGAGGGAAATCCCCCAGACAGTTTGTGTGCAGCACTATATGATTTAAATCCCATCTGCATTCTGCCCAGGGCTATTGTAATTGCAGGCTTCTGAGAACCCCATGGCTGAGTCCTTACTGTGAAATGTTGGTATCAAAACACTGAGAACAAGTGTAGTAACTCATAGGTAACTCACATCTCTTCCTTATTCTGCAGTACATCACATGCTGGATGGTTAAGAGTGGAAAGGAACTTTCATTTACTCACAGCTCCAAAATCACGCAATCAGTGAATAAAGAAGAGATAAGATAGTGAAAAGTTCTTTAAGATATTTTTTTCTTTCACTTTGCCCTTTTAGTAGCAACAGAAGTGAGATTTGTACAGGAATTGTAACTGAGGAGAAAGCTAAAGGTTATATTGAGAGAAAAGTCATAAAACGAGTTCATATTCAATAACAGGAACTGACTGGGAGGTCCTGTGGCTTGAAAGAAAAAAGATAGTAAAATGCATCTCCATTTTTTCCCAAGTTTTAGCTCAGGGCTCAGTTTACAAAGATCGATTTTGTAATCCCAAGAAAGCAGCTGACTGAGAAATCTGTTTATGAAGTTAAAAATATATAGTCAAATGGTCAGTATTGCAACTTCTTAAATTAATCTTCAGGGAAAAGGGCTGTCGTGCTCAAATATGAAACATCCTGATGACTGCTAAACTCATTTGAACATTTATTTACAGTTACATAATACATTTGCTGGAGACAAGAAAACAGGATGACAGACTCCTTGGGAAGGGTTTAAAACAAATCCTTAGACACTGTGTCGTGAATAGCATAGTTGGGAGCAGATTAGCCCGGGATTCTCTATATCTTGTATTCCCAGAAGCTGGCACTCTTACTGCTGCTTTCGCATTGTTTTCTTGCTTTTGCCTTCTGCAAAGACACAGGTTTTCACCATTTCTCTTTCAAGTTTCAACTGGTTGAATATTAGAGAGCCTAAAATCTAGCCCCCACTACGTTACACTGCTGCTAATGTAAACACAATAATATTGAATTTTAATGGTTCAATGATTTTAAAGAATTAAAGGGGAAAGAGCTGACCAATAAGCTGATTGCCTGTGGATGTTCATGGCATAAAGTTGTTGCACTGTATTGCATTGATGCTTTTTTAGTAACAGAGTGAAAAGTTCCAACGCCCTGTAGAATAATAAAACCGTTAAGTTGGTCTGCATGGAGAGTAAAAATAATCATAGCTGATGTGTAGGAATGCTGCTTGTTTTATATATATATTATGCTTGCCAGCTAATATAAACAAAGAATTCGGCTTGTATCTATTTCCCAGATGTCCATACCGGTAGACATCACTGGCTTTGTGAGGAAGTGCTGGAGGAATCAGATCGGGTAAGGTCTGAAGACTTTACAAGAGAATAGCACTCAATATCAGGGCCAGATTTTGAAAAGAGCAGAGAACCTTGGTTAGCACTACAGTAAATGACTTTTTTTTTCCAAAGAACTTGGCACTGTGATACTTAAATTCTTTAGAAAATCTGACTGTAATAAGAGCTGTTTGATACAGAACACTTTTGAAAGTCTAGCCATATTTAGGTATTGAAACAGGTAAAACTGCCTTGAAATTAGGTCTACAGATATAAAAATGTAGCAGTCTTTGGGAAAGAACATACTTGCTTGAGTTTTTAAATATTACAATTTTTTTTGAGCAACAGTAGAGTGAATTGTAGCTCAGTGTCATAATAAATCCTACATGTAAATCATACAAGGCTAAGGTTGATTTGCTGCTGAATATGAAGTGTCTGAGAAGAGGAAAGAGTCTCAAGCTAAATGATTCCTAACATGAGGGCTGCAGAGCTGTCAGAGATAGTACGTGTCTGTGAACTAAAACCAATAAAGAAGATGTGAATAATTTATTCAAGGGAAGATTAATATCAATCTTTTATTGTTTCAGAAATATCTGATGTCTTCAACACCAATAAAATCAACCAAGTACTAATTATATATGTATTTGTCACATTTGGGTATAAGTTGCACCACAACATTATGTGACATTCCCATTTTAGGTGGACTTGCTCTTGCTCTGGAGTCCATACTCTCGTAAATTCAGTATGTTTTCTGGTTTTAGTTAGCCTCACTCACAGCAAAACGTGTTGTGTCCTGTCCATCCTGAAGTTGCTATCTTCCTCTGTAAAAGGAAACTTTCAGTAAACGTTTTTCTTGGGCACCATTTTCCCAATGCCCTATCTAAAATGACTATTCAGACTTTCACCAGCATTCAGAAAGGTAAAATAAGACAAGACATTTTAAATATTGGTGGAATTATACTATACCACACATTGAGGTTCCCAGTGATGCTTTGGAGAGGAGTGTTTTTTTTGGAGTTAAGGCACTGGGGCAATCCTTGGGAAATCCTTCTGCCCTGAGGCCATCACAGACTGTCTTTAAGAGTTTACCAGTCCTCCTGAGGCCAGATTTTCATTTTTATAAATGGGATTAGAGTGGTTTTATGCTTTTATCCTTTTCCAGCCATGACACATTAGACAACGGTAAGACTTGGGATAAGCATAGTTTTACCCCAATTTTAATCAGTGTTACTAGACTTTAATTTAATGATAGTATGTAGGTAAATGCCTCCATATCTTCCAGAGTTCCTTGCACAAAAAGTCACCCTCTTTTTCTCTGGCAGATACGCAGATACACTGGACTAGACAGAGCACAGCACTGTGTACTGTGTACAGCTCATGAGGAGCACACACAACAGTCAGACTCATCTCGAACTTAATGGCAGGGATTCTGAGTGTCAGTCATCCAAAAGACACCTGAAGGAGCAGAAGAGTACCATGTCTTAAAATGGAAAATTTCAGAGAATGAGTTCCCTTCAGTGCCCCTCAAACTCATTGATTAGCTAAGAGTTTACTTGGGTCTTTCCTGTTCCTCAGATCATGCTTACATTAGGACTCAAACTTGTGCCTGATTCTGTTTCTAGCCCTTTAATGTGGTCTTATTGAAAATAAAATTTATTAAAAAAGGTACCTAATGTTGCTGCTTCATGTCCTCAAAACAGGACTGATAGAACGTTTTCAACAGGGAAATGAAACCCTAAAATGGCCAAAGAAAGTTTTTCATATTAAAAAGTTATTAAAGAATATTAAAGATGCCTGAAATCTAAGTCAATTGCCATGAATAGGTCTTTGCAGAGTCTGTTGTTTCATTATGGAGTGTACAGTTTGGCCATATTTATTGGTGAATGTGCACTAGTATTCTGTGATCACATAACAAAAGATTTTTTAAGCCACAGGCATAGGAGACTATGTTAGCTGTGTGATCTTGAATGAAATTTCGTAATGGTTTTCTGTGCAAACAAATGATCTATCTAAAAAAAACCCCAAAAGACAAACAAACTCCCAAACTGTTCTTCATAACTAATTCCAACTGAAAGGAAATAATTTTGAGTAGGGCTAGGCAAAATTTAATTTCCTTTTATTTTTTATTTTTAGTGAAGATGCTTATATATGAAAACCAAATTAGTTATTTCATATAACGTGAATGTCCAAACCACAGCAAAAGATGAACTCTTTTTTTCAGACTTATCAGGGTTGCTGAGCTGAGAACAAGCACAGCCAAGTTCATCTTTGAGAGTAACTGCTTCAGGAGGGCTTAAGCCACTGCAAATTGGATGCTTAGGGGGAAAACTTCATCATGAGGTACCTAAATAGCCTAGAGAATGATACACTGTGTGATGATCCATAAAACTCTGCAGGTGAGAGGTGTATAATGTGAAATACATCAAATTCATGCCAGTTCTTCTGTTGAGCGCAGTGTAACTACACCCAGGAGTAAAGATTACCATTGAGGAAAGTCAATGGTATATTGGCCTCTAATGAAAGAGGAATCCACACAATATTGGCACAGGGACCCATTTGTTCAAAAGGAAGAGAACAGCTATGGGGCCGTGGGAGAAACACTTTGTTGTGTTGGTGGCTTGCTGACCCTGCCATTGAATAGTCAAAACGCATTGGCTTAGTTTTCTTAAAAAGATCTCTCATTCAAGCATTGCCAGAATTAACCTGGATAATTTTTAGAGCTAGAAGGTATAAACCATATGCAGGTGCTAACATATTCTGAACCTGGCTTTCTGAGTGTATCCTCAAGTAGTGATAGGGTGTGTTTCTTATATATATATATATAAAATATATAACAATATAATTATATATATAATATATAATATCATTTTATATATACA